>NC_031788.1:4089878-4095577 GCF_001522545.3 Parus major
CAGCACTGTCCCAGCCCGTGCTCTGCCCAGCACTGCCCTCCTGATCCGCAGCCGTGTCCAGCTCAGAGCAGCTGGCGGTGCTGCGGTGCCGGCAGGGGACGGGATGCGACCGGGCACTTGTGGCAATTTGTGGCTTTTCGATACGGAGCTTTTTGCTCTGTGTTGGTGCTTCAGGTTGGTGCCTGGGAGAGGTGAGGGACACCCAACATGTGTGATCCAGGCCCCTTCCCCAGGGGCTGCTCTGAATCCAGGCTGCATGATGATTCCCCAGCTCCCGGGGGCTTGGCTTGCCCCTGTGCTGTAAAACTGACACATCCCTGCCTTTTACCTCAGCTCCTGCTCACAGGAGGCTGCTTCTGCCCCTTCCTGCCCAGATCCATTTGTCTGGGTACTGAGTGAAAACAGCTTTTATAATGATGCAAAAAGGGAGGGAATAACTCATATTTATGCTCCCCCTGAGCCCAGTCACTTGAATGCATGCTAGAAATCTCAGTGAATGCTGTTGTTCACCACACACCAGATTCCCCAGGCAGCAGAGATGACAATTCCCAGGAACCATAAACCCCTTGAGTGTGTTTACCCAACTCAAAGTGCACTTTATAACATTTTATCACCTTCAACCCGCTCTGCAATTTTACATGTTGGGATTTGAAATAGGTACAAGCACTGGTTGTACTCTGAGTCTTACAGAGAGCTTGGAAGTGTGTTTTTAATTGTAAATTTAAGAGGAGCTGTGGATAGGAGTTCTACAAGCAGTGTTACTTCAGTCACAGGAGCCAGCAGCCACCAACAATTGATTTTATCAGGTATCAAAGTGCACCCTTACACTGGAAGCAGGGCTCAGAGAGGGATTTTATCTCAAGCTCTGGGCTTTATGGGGAGGGGTTAAGTAGACATTCACTGTTTCAAGGAGAACTTTAACTTCCAAGTGCTCTCCAACACCCCTCTGCATGGCCTGGCAGCGGGGACTGAGCTTCAGAGCCACGTGGGAAGTGGGGCTGGTTCACATGGGAGTGTCCCTGCTCTGGAAGAAGTAAATATTAAGAAAACAACAAAAAAAAGCACCACTCCAAACACCACTGTTGTGATTTTGAACCCAATATAGCAGTTTGGTGTTTCCCATAGAAGGAACCCTCTGTGACTCGTTCTGAGCAGCCCCACTGACCATTTCCTATTTTTCTTCCTTGTAGGCGGCTGTTTGGGCAGCTCCGGCTCCTGAATTGAAGGAAGTGTTTTCCTGAAATGCAGACAGAAATGCTCCTGGGTTTTCTGGCTCAGGAAATCAGTCCTCAAATCTGAGGCTGGCTTTGGAGCCACGGACACCAGCAGTCCCCACCAGGCTGGTAAGAGCCCAGTGAGTCCAGCCCTGCCAGAAGTGACAAATTCCTGTTCTCCTGCTCTGCAGACTTCATGTCCTTGGAAGATTTTTGTTTCCTGGGCTTTGTCAGAAAATGCCCAACCAGGCTGTGCCTTCCTTTCAAAAGAAGGCACCATGACTTAAATTTAAGCAAAAAAACCTTGGTATATTATTATAAATATACATATTATTTCAGATCTTCCTGGAAATTAAAGCAAATGTTTCTTTTTAAAATGTTTTGCATCTCCATGTTTCTGCTTGAAAATAAAATGGTTGTACCTCTCTCAGTGTGGCATCAGTTTCTTCTGAGATGTATAATTCAAACATTTTGAACTTAATGCAAGCTTGTAATGCCCATTTTTAGTAGCTCTGCCACAACTGTTTAGACATAAAAGCCATTTGATTACAGCTTTATGTTAAATGAGGAACCATAATTAATATGATCATGTTTAATTTCTTCCTTACTGAGCAGAACAGTGGAATAATTTCTCCAGAGAAAAGAGAGTTTCCTCAAGTGAGCAAATGAGAAGATTTTAAAAATAATTTAGCTATTGGAAAGAGAAGTTAAAGGCATTAGATAAGATCAATGCAGGATATAAAATACAGAATGCCCTGCTTGAGATGTGGAGAGAGAATCCCAGGGAGCATCATTTTGTGCCCACAGCATCCCCCCTCCCTGGTGCTGTGGTTTCATTCCAGCCAACATCTCAGCCCCATGGAGCCGCTTGTTCACTGCCCCAATGAGAGGGGTGAGAGAAAAGTGAGAAAACGTGTGGATTGAGATAAAGGCAGTTTAATATGGGAAGCAAAAGTCACCCATTGTAGCAAAACAAAACAAGGAATTCATTCCCCGCTCCCCATGGGCAGCAGGTGTTCAGCTCTCCTTAGGAGAGGATTGCTCCATCGTGAGTGCCTGGGGAAGACAAACACTCCAAACGTTCCCCTCTCCCTCCTCTCCTGGCAGCTCTGTGTGCTGAGCACGAGGCCACACGGGCTGTGTGTCCCTGGAGCCAGCTGGGATCAGCTGTGTAAGGACCTGTGTCCCTTACCCACATCCTCAGCACCCCCACGCTCCTCCCTGGTGGAGCAGCAAAGTCCTTGGCATGGTACAAGCCCTGTTCAGCAGGAACAGAAACATCCCTGTGTTATCAACACTGTGTTCAGCACAAACCCAAAACAGCCCCATACCAGCTACTGGGAAGAAAATGACCTCTATCCCAGCCCAAACAAGTACACCCAGGTGCAGCGGGATTTTCCAGAGTTGACCCTTTTCCTCCCAGCACCTTTCCATGGAAAACAGAATGAAGAGCCTTTGGCTGTCAGAGCTCCACAGGATGTGCTCTGTTTGCCACTAATCTCTCCATTTTTTGTCAAAACTACATTCCCTGGCTGTTTTGGGAAGCAGAACTTGTGTTGAGATACAGCAATGACCCTGCTGTCATGCCCAGCCCTCAGGTGACTCTTTCCAGGTGGGCTTTTAAAGGTTTGCAACCCTGTGAGCCTGTGCAGACAGTTTATACTGAAAGAGAGTAGATTTGGATTAAATCTAAGGAATAAAAGGAATAAATTCCTCCCTGTGAGGGTGATGAAGCCCTGGCACAGGGTGCCTAGAGAAGCTGTGGCTGCCCCATCCCTGGCCAGGCTGGACAGGGCTTGGAGCACCCTGGGACAGTGGAAGGTGTCCCTGCCCATAGCAGGGGGTGGCACTGGCTGGGCTCTAAGGTCCCCTCCAGCCCACACCATTCCATGACTGGGTGATTCTCATTCAGCTCCAGGTTCCTGCACATCAGTGTGGAGCACACTGGTGTGGGGGATACTCTGCAAAGGTTCCCTGCTGTCCCTTTATAATTTGCTGTTGTACTCCAGGGTTTGATGGCTCCATGCCTGCCCTGCTGTGAGTGAAGCAGCTGGCACTGCTGGCTGTCCCTGCAACACCCTGGTGCATCCCACAGGGATCACAGTGCCAGCACTGACACCTCATCCCTTTATCTTCCATACAGCACATTCTGCCATCTAGTCCTCGAGCCTGGGAGCTTTTATCTTCTCCTGGTGGAAATCCAGCACTAATGACTTCAGCAGGAGCAGAATGATGCAGCTGGAACATGCTTTATCCACACCCCGGTACAACGTAGCACAGCCTTGTTCTCACATCACTGTTCACCTCTGAGCCTCCAGCCCACATTTCTCATGTGATGAAAATACATTTCTGCTTTTCCCTTCCACATGGCTGCATGCTGACACCCACGTGTCCAGGGCCACTGTTACCCTTGTGTTTCAGGAACACAGCTGGGTGTCACTGAGAGGCTGTTGGAACACCCTTGTGCTCGAGAATACGATCTTCAAATTATTTGCTTAAACTTCTGAATGCAGAGGGAGGAGAGTGTACATCAAGCTCTCTGTTACTGCAGGGCTGCAAGAAGAAATAAATGCTTATTTCTGTCAGCAGTTCCTCCCTGAGCTGTTCCCCAGGAGTACTTTGATATTAAGAATCCCTCCCAGATTCCTGGTGACATTAGTATCGATAGTGGTCAATTAGGTGCACAGGGAAAGGAGTGATCAACAGAGATGCCAATTTTAACACTAGCAGGACAGAGGAGAATTAATGTTTGCTGAGCAGAAAGATTAAGATCCTAACAGGGAAATGGGGAGAAGGAAAAACTGGAAGCCTTCAAAGAAAGAGCTACAGAAAATAGTTAACTCTGCTTTTTCAGGCTTGCAGAACAAGACAAATACATTTTCACCTGCTGGCTCTGATTTGATTCTTGAGTCACAATTATATAATGTGTTTTGAAGTGCACATCTTAAGCAGGGTCTGAAGGTAAAAGGATCCAAGGGCCATTGTATTGTCAGGGAGAGGAATGTGGTTTTGTGATAGAGGTGGGAATTTGCAGCAGGTCAGGTCCAGGCTGCTCAGGGATTAAGTCAGTATTAGCTTTCAACACTGCCTTAAGGCAAATTGAATTTTTCACAGAAGAGTGAAAGATTAAGGAAGAAAGAAAAAAAAATAAAACAACAAAAAAACACAACTCTGTAACTTAACTAATCACCTGCCACTAAATAAGGCACCATGAACTATTCACCACCTCCACTCTGCTTTATACCTTACTGCAATAATTACATGGCACATTTGGTTGGAGCATTTCTAATCCTTGCAGAATAAAAGGGATCCTGCCCAGCTGTGCCTGTGCTGTGTTGGTGGGTGCATTGGAGTGCCTGGTGGTGGGATCAGTCAGTGGGTGAGGTGTGGGTAGGCAGGAGATGAGCTCAGAGGATGGGGATGATGAGTGTGGAGGTTGTCCAGCTGGGAATCAGCTTTCTCTCGCAGGGGTTTCTCAGCTGTGTGACTTCAGAAATTTTGGGTCTGTTGGTTTGCATCGATGGCTGCTGTTAGAGGGGAGGCAAACAGGGACAAACAAGTCTTTGGGATTTGTTGCTTTTCCTTCTGTAGTGGGGTAACCCCAGTAATATCCCACTGTGGGTGTTCCCTGTAGCTCCTGTTGGACCCCTGGCTCAGCTCCCTGCTTGGCTTAAGCTTTGTGGGATGGGTGGGTTTTGAGGAGGGGCTGGAATGGTGTTCCTGCAGGACAGGTGTCTCTGGCTCGTGTCTCCTGGTCAGCAGGGCTCATTGCAGAACCCCTGCACTGATCACAGGCTCCCTTTTGCTTTGCTGAAAGGAGGTTTGCTCCAGGTAGAAGAGACCAGTTTTCCCACAGGAGACAGGGAGGAAATCTGTAGATATATCTGAGATAATGTTCTCCTTACTCTTGAATTAAGAGAAGGCTTAATGATGGCTCTGAGAGTGTTTCCTACTGCAGCTGCTCAGAGAGGTGTCTCACCAGGGATCACCAGCATCAGGACTGTTTCCCCATCTCTTTGCTGGCTG
This sequence comes from Parus major, assembly GCF_001522545.3. Lineage (NCBI taxonomy): Eukaryota > Metazoa > Chordata > Aves > Passeriformes > Paridae > Parus > Parus major. Next base: position 4,095,119 of record NC_031788.1, read on the forward strand.
AAAATAATCTCTAGAATGGATTATTCTTTGCTTCTGCTGCTCCTGGGGCTGTGGGCTCTCTCTTTTCCAGATCTCCTCCCAAACTTCTGCCATACCCGTGTATGGCCAGCCTGGACCCTGGGGGTAATTAGGGCAGGAAGATGGAAGGGAAAAAGCCAATTGTCACAGTGTGGACAACAGCCTGCTGGACCTGCAGGGAACCCACACCTATTGCAGCAGTGCTGAAAGCAGTGCCTGTTCCTCACAGGCTCAGAGCCAGGAGTCAAGGGCCTGTCTCCAGCAGTGGTGTGGGTATGCCCAGACTTGGGCTGGAGTGAAGGATTCAGGCTGAGCAAGTTCAGCCAGGAGTGCCAGCAGCACTCTGTGCTCCTGCCAGGTCTGCTGGGAACCTGCTGAGCTGCAGCCTGGCAAGGCTGTGCCACTGCTCAAGGGCTGGGACTGTCACCTGTATGGTGAGAG
>NC_031788.1:4095963-4106395 GCF_001522545.3 Parus major
CTGTATGGTGAGAGAGGGGCTGGGACTGTCACCTGTATGGTGAGAGAGGGGCTGGGACTGTCACTGTATGGTGAGAGAGGGGCTGGGACTGTCATTGTATGGTGAGAGGGGGCTGGGACTGTCACCTGTATGGTGAGAGGGGCTGGGACTGTCACCGTATGGTGAGAGGGGGCTGCTCTAGAGGACACAAATGAACTATTTGAGTTATTCTGCTTGTGGTCTCTGTTGATGTGCCTGACCCCAGGTGTTTTTGGTGACACTCCTGTTTGGTGGCTGCCTTGGCAGGCTGTGGAAGGCATCAGCTGGTTGGATTTGAGGGGAAATGGGTGATTCCCTCAGTGCAGAACAGGTGGAGGGTGACTTCTTGGGAGGTTCATGCTGCTGGAGGTTTATTCTGTTGTGTGCAGTGCTGGAGCCCTGGGGAGCTGAATTGCAGTGGTTTGGGTCACTTTTAAACTCACAGCAAACAGAGGTGTCCAGCAGCACTGGGTGAGGTGTCAGAGGACAAATGAGGCTGTGACCCTGGGCAAGCCTGGAGCCAGCCAGGTACACACCTCCAGCGTGCCTCCTCCTGGGATTTCTGGCTGTTCCTGAAGCCCCTCTGGGCAGGGGAAGTGCTCATGCCTGTCTCCAGAGATAATTTAAGGGTTCTTGGTGATCTCTAAATTGGGTGTCCCCCAGGCCATGTGACAGCCCAAGGAAACCACAAGGACTTTTCCCTTCCAATGCTGCTGTGTGCCGTGTTGGGCAGAGGCAGTGACAGCATCAGCTTTCCAGTAATAAGGAATTTATAGCAACCCATTAACTCCCCTAATTCTTGTCTTAAGAAATGAAAGGAGCTGCCTGCATGAATTAGTAAAACAAATCAGGAGAGGATTTTTCTGGTTTTCTCTACCCCTCCCACACGTGTGAATTGGCAATGGTGCACCCCAGCCCTGTGCTCCCAGGGGAGCTCTGCAGCATCTCCCACCTCCAGCTGGGCTCTGCCAGGCAGCTCCAGGGCTTTTCCATGGACTGGAGGATGATGCTGCTGAGCCAGGTGTGCCAAGGCCTGGCCTCCAAAGTGAGCCCCAGTATCTCTGTGTTCATGAGAGCTGCAAATGGACTTATTTTTTAAAAAGTCATACCTGAAACTTCAGTTACACTCCATGGGTATATATGTATTTTATTTAGGTATACACACCTGAGTGAGGACTTACAGCCTGCCAGCCTGAGGAAAAGGCAAGATTTTGTCCTTTGCTTGGCATTTGTGTTTCAGAATTTGTATTTCAGGCATTATGAGGCGATTTGTACATGTCCAGCCTGATAACAAGACAAAGCTCCTGCTGATATCTTGGGAGCAAACTTAAACCAATATTCATTGCTTTTGGAAAACTTTCTTTTTCCTACTGTATTTCAGATTTAGATGATAATTTTTCCCCACTGTGTCATGGTCAGGGATAGGAACAGCTCCTTGATAGAAGGTAGTGATATTTTAACACCAGGATGCTGTAGTCCAGGCACTAAAATTATTTGTTAGAGTGTGATTTAAGGCAGAGCCAAGAAAATAATTTTATTGTGCATACTCACTGCACTTGTGTGATTTAATAGATATAAATCTGTGTTTCTGGTGATTTCACTGATGCCTCACCCTCTGTATGCCTCTAAAACATTATTACCAAGAAAATTTAAGACCTTACCAAAGAAACTTAGGCACAGCATTCTGTGTTATGATATTTAGTGTCCTGAAGTGCTGAGCAGGGGTTTCTGAGGAAGGGCTGGGTGGCTCAGTCCCACAGCTGAAGGCTTTGGTGGCTGTCTCGAGAAGCCTTTATCCCAGCTGACAGACAGACTGGGATGTGGAGTCTGTTGGCACAAGGCACACCAGAAGTCTCCCAGTTTAACCCCTTGGGAATGGCTCAGCACGGCTGCCAAAACTTCTTCTCAAACCAAGGAGCAGCTTGTCCATCTCCAGCCATGGGAACAGCCATCCCTAATTCTCCCTACACTCTAATCTGCAGAACTGGATTTCTCTTATGAGTATAAAAATACTGTAACTCCTTAAGAAATTAAGACTGTTCAGATTAACCATCACAAATCCTCTCTTCTTTCCTTCTCCTCCAGAATAATCCTTCTCAAAAACCTTTAGGAAATGAGTGGGGTTAGGCCTGCAGAGCACTGGGACAGCCAGGTACTGCTGTGAGCTGGCCCTGTCCCTTTGGGGTCTGTTTAGTGCCACCAGTCCCCAGTTCAAGTTCTGCTGGTAACCAGCACTGAGTCATAACAGCATTAATTCTGCTGAGCCTTCAAAAGTGCTCATTTCAAACATCAGGGATTTATTCCTTCACCTGTGGGTGGAATTAAAAAAAATAAATTAATTAATGCTAAGCAGTTATCAGCATTTAGCAGTGTCTTGAGTGCTTTGGAATAACTTTATGCAGGGTCCTCTTACATTTCCAAAATGCCATCTTCCTTTCTGTGCTTGTGTTTTCCTGGGAGCTTGAGCAGTGTGGCAGCTCTGTGTTTGTCCTGGCTAGTGAGCCAACACCTGTGATGCCTTCAGACTGAAGTAAGTGTTGTTTATGTGATATAAGTGGCCTTTTTGATAACTTCATCCCCAGTGCTGTGAGTTTTTATCCATCCAGTCACCTTTAGAACAGCTGAATAACTGTGTGGTTAAATGTGGTTATTGTTAAACAAGCAGCAGCAGTCAAAGAGAGGATGTTGGGCATAGGTAAGACCTTAAAATTAAGACCTCTGCACTCTGCCTAGTCAGGCACCAAATCTTCCAATGGGAACTAGAAATTAACAGGTTTGTGTCTTATAAAATGAAAAAGTATGTGAGCAGAACTTATCTGTAAAACAACCATCATCTCGCTCTTTGTTCCTATTTTTCTTAGTATTTCTTTTTCCTGGAAGTTCATCTTTGTGTCAAAAAATATCAGCCAAACTCTGTGGGACAGAGATCCCATGATCAGATTAGGTGGTACAACTGTGAACCAGACTTGTAACAAGCACTCAGAGCATCAGAGCAGGAAACTTCCAATTAATATTGATTAGAATCAATTTTTTCCCCTCATTTTAAATACTGTAGGACAGTGTATGTTGTCATCATCACTTTTCCTGTTACAGTTGTCATATTGATTTTTTTCCTACTCATTAGGATCTCAATGAAAAAATGGTCTTTGATTTGCTCTGTAAGATGACCAGGGCTAGTTAACTGGATTATATGTGAAAGTATTTAGGAACATCTTGACCTGCAATAGATGCAGAGCCATGCCCAAATAAACTGCTGAATGTACTGGGAAAGGAAAAAAAACCCATTCATCTGCTGTGCTAAAAGATAAAAAAGCTTTTAAGCTTGATAAAAGTGGGAAAATCTGAGGGGTTGCAAAATAAAACCCAAGTTTGGGGCAGGAGTGATTTGTGTGCTCCCATAACCAGAGAATGGGGTTTGTTCCGTGTGTTCTGCTCTGTTAGGTTGTCTTGATACATCATTAAACCAGATCTCAATAGCCTCAGGGGAAAAAAAAGAATCCTGATGTTGCTTTTAGTGCTGTGTTGTGTAATACTGAATATTCAATTAAGGCTGGATACCTTAACCTTGAGTCTGTATTTCTAATGTCAAGGAACTTTGATGAAGGGCTGAGTTTCTGCTGTCTTCTGATGTGTCTTTTGGTGTTGCTTTGTTCTCACTCTCAGTGTTCTTAAATGCTGATTATTTAAATGTGAATTCCTGGATTTAAAGAGCAAAGGCATTACGTTCCCTTTTGGAAACAGTGGGCATGAGTGACAGGGGAGCTCTGAAAACATAACCCAGGTTATCTGAATGCTGCTGCAGAGTCTTGTGTTTGCACAGCATCATCACTGTCAGGGCAGCTGACCAGTAAAGCCATCCTTCTTATGGAGGAGAAAGTCCTAAGCCTGGAATATCTGTGTTTAAATCCCTATAAAGCAGCCCCTGACTCTCACAGCTGTAAGCCCAAGCTGCAGCTTTCCTTCCTCAGGCCCTGCTAAAACTAACAGGGGAACTTTCATCAGTTGTAGAAACTGGATCTGGCTCTGAAAGGTGGACAAAGGCTTCTGACACTCCTGCTGAGGCTTTGATGCCTCCAGCTATCGAATGTGTCCTGTGCAGAGAGCATCATTAAAGATGCATGGCCTGTCAGGATCATTTCCCAGGGAGCAGCCCCAGCACTCACAGTCTCCTCCTGCTCCTTTCCTTCCACATGGGCAGTTCCTGCTGAGCTGGGGCCCCTCTGAAGCTGGCCCAGCTGTCTGATGTGGGCTGGCAATGCCAGCCTCCCACAGGCTGGCTCTGGGTGCTGCTCCAGGGGACAAAGTGTGTTCTCACCCCTGGGAGAGCAGCAGGACCCGAGTGAAGGCACCAGAGCCCTGGGAATGGTTGGAGAGAAATTCCTGTGAATAAACCCACTTGGAAACTGGAAGATGAAGCTCCTCAGGGAGCAGAACCAGGTGACTGAGCAGGCTGCAAGGCACAGCATGGCTGGTTCATCGCAAGGGTTAAGAGCCAGAACAAGCCAAGGGCTTGAGGTTATGATCCCAGAAACGTGTTTGCAGTTTTTCTGTTCCAGAGGGTTCTGAGGCCAAGTTTCTCTCTAAGCTTGGATTAAAAAATCCATTGCACAGTTGTACATCTAAACAGAAATGCCAGGCACACCCTTAAACCCTCCAGCTTGTCAAATACCTGAATGCCACAGAGTATTTTGTGGCTAAATGTTCTGTGTGCTTACTGCAAACCAGATTATTGGACAATATTTGCTTTAACTGGGGAGAAAACTCACAGATAATGACAAAGCACTGATGAGTTTCAAGTCCAGTGCACAAGAGATATTTTAATTAATTCCAATCAATGGCTGCCTAATAGAAGGTGGAAGGCCTTTAATGGGGCCAGTGTGTGAGAGTTGTGTAGAAAATGTCATGGTTTTCCTCTGGTGGTGCCCTGACCTCCCCTCTAAACCACAGCCCTCTGCAAAAGTGACATTTGCTTTCAAAACCAGCGTTTGTATTTACCATTGCACTTAACACTGTTGTGTTCCTGATCAAGGGCGATATTCTCAGCTCAGGACTGTTTTTAACAGATTAAAGAAACCAGAATATAGAGAAATGAGTGCTGCTGCAGGTGTTTGAGGACGGTGCAGCCCCCATTTTGCAGGTGTACCAAACCTGGTGGCCCAGCTCTGCTCTGGGTTTCTGTGTAAGGCTCTGCTTTCTCTGGGCAGAGTTCCCAGGCTGGAGAACAGGAGCATGGCAATTATTTTCCAAATTTCCATCAGCTTTGTGAACTGCAGGTGAAGGCTCACCCTGTTCCACAAGTGAATTATGGGCTAAACTAAAAAAAATTCAAGGATTGATAGTTGCAAATAAAATAGCATTGTCTCATCTAAATGCTAAAGCATCTTTCAGTAGCTCAGTGCTGAGATGTTTTAGGAACATCCTGCTTTGCCTGATGTGATATTTTCTTCCTAAAAGCCTTCATCACTGACACCAGAGCTGTCCAGAGAGGCCTGATTTCAGGTAGCCAGAGGGTCTTGCTTCTGGTTCACTCTTCCTGGAGACTGTGTTTTGAGGTTCCCCTTGTCATGAGCAGCTGTGACCTTTAAACTCCCTGATCTGCATCTATTGCCAATGTGACAGTGCAGTGAGCCTGGGAAGTTGTGCTTTCATGTTTTAGTCTGTAATAAACATAAACCAGCTTACTGCTGACCTTCAAAGTTTGCAGCCGGGTGCAAAGTTTGCACCTTGAGAGGATCTTTGTGAGTAATCTCCCCAAACTGCTGTGAAGAAGGTAAGTAATAGGTATTAAAGGAAGGAAACAAGCTATAGCAGTATAAAGGATTTTCATCCCCCAAACTATGGACAGAGAGAAGTGCTTGGAGCTGTCTGTGTGGTCTTCCCCAGAAGCTTCTGGAGATGGCACTCACCCCACATGTTGCTCTGCTGCAGCAGCAGGGAGGCCCCAGCAGGGATCTGAGGCTCTAGGAAAGAGTCAGGGATGAGTTGTGAGGTTAATCTGGTGCTGCTGCAGCTCTGCTGCTGCTCTGGAGGGCTGTGCTCTGCTGCAGTGCAATTCCTGCCTCTCACAGTGCAGGGCTGGGGGAGGAAACCTCCTCCAGAGCAAATCCCCTCAAAGCAAACCCCACAGGATTTCATGGCAGGCACTAAGGTGACCCCATGGATGTGCTCCCCTGGCCCCAGGGGGCTGGCTCTGGCTACAGGCACCCCTGACAAGGTGGGGCAGGCAGTGCCCTTCCTCCAGCCCGAGGATGAGGAGGAGCAGGCTGCGAATAACTGGGACACAGCTTCACCCTGGGCAAGCAGGCAGCTCCTAACCACAGGGATTTTGACTTGGAACCTTGCAAGCTGTGGATCTTTGCCCACCAGCCTGTAATACTTTCTTGTCAAGGCTTGAAATCCTTCATAGGTCAGCCTGGTCCAGGCTTTTTGTGGGTTTGGAGAGGTTTTCCTCTCCAGACCTGCTCCTGGCTTTTGTGTCTGCAGGTGGCCATGCTGGGAAAGTCCTGGATTTACAGCTTCCACTGCCCTGGGTAGTGCAGGGACTGAATGTTCTGGGAGTTGGCCTCTGTGCCTGCTGAAGAGGAGGAGTGAGTGACAGCCTGTGATAAGGGTGTGTTGTACAAATATTGGGGATTGATCAATTAATCTTTTTTCTTCTTTTGGTCTATTTACAAGGTACAAACTGCCACTGGCGCCATCCCACATCTTATTTTTATTGCAGTGGTGAGGATACACTTGGAGAGCTTGTTAGGAATTCCTTCTGGCAGTTCACTGCCCAGTTTGGTGTGGACTTTCCTGGTGCAGGTGGAGTGATGCCCTCAAGGTCACAGCCCCTCCCACCAGCCTTTGCCAAGTCTTTTACTGATCTGAAGCTGGAACATGAAATATCAATCACTTTTGATTTTTCTTTCTACTGCACTTTTAAATTTAGCCTTACCAGATGTATGCACTATGTTTTTGCATCTTGGTTAATTCTTCAGCTAATCTCTGATATCCTCTCCTGACCTTCTACTGAAATCAGCATGAATATCCCAGATCCACTCCTCTGTCTCTTTTAGTCCCTCAGTTCTGCAGTTACTTTCACCTTTCCCTTGGTGTCCTCCTGTGTCCTCTCTTCTGTTACTGATTTCCTTCATCTAATTTTCCTTTTTAACTCAGACTCTAGTTATTCCACGTGTAAGACATTTGAGAGCCTTCCCATGACATCAGCACTTTTCAAGCCCTTGAATCTGTTGTTTGTTTGTTTGTTTTAAAGACAATAATCAATGTCAGTGTTCTTATAATGAATTTTTCTCTAAGATATTGTTTTACCACTGGCAACTGCCTGGTCTGAACATAATTTCCTTTTCTTGTCCCTTGCTGTTGCCTTCTAGTGATCTCCCACCCCACAGCTGGGTCCCTCCTCCCCTCTCACCCTGCAGTTCCCCTTGTGCTGCATCACCGATTTCCTCCCTCTCTCTCTGTTCAAAACCTGCCCTCACCCGCAACTTTGCCCATTTCCTTCTGTTTCCCCATGTCCATTTTACTCACTTTCCTCTCCAGCACCCTCCCAGTGCTCTCTGTGCCTCCCTTGCCCAGCTGCTTCACCTCCTGCCCCAGGAGAGCCCCAGTGCTCGGAGCATCCACCCACCGTGACCAGCTTCTGCCTTGGTTTGCTGTCTCATGGCTTGTTTCTCCTCCCCAGCCCTCCCTGTGCTGCCAGACTGCCCATGGGCATTCCCAGAGGTGTTTGGATGTGCAGGCAGGGAGAGGACGTGTTCCTCTGCTCTGCAGAGGCTCCTGCTCCTTTGCAGCAGGTTTAAGTGAGGACATGATCTGCTCACTCGCCATCAGACAGCAATCCTGAGCTGGACTCAGATAAATACACCAGGAGACCTTGAAACACCATGAAAGGAGAACTTTGTCAGGGCACTAAAACTGCAGAGATTGGAAGCATAAATTGAGGAAGGGAGAGAACACAGCATCACCCTCAGGCCTGTGTGGTTGCAGCCCAGCTGTGTGTTTGACACGGTGGAGCAGAGACCACGGCCACGCGTGTCCTGTGAGCCTGCAGAGCTTCCAGCTTTGCTGTCACCTCACTTCTTCACTTGAAACTCCCAGCACAGCCCACAGCAGCTCCTTCTGGGCATCCACACCACGGGGACTGCTCAGTGTCCTTCAGGCACTGCAGCTTTCCACCTGTTTTGTTTAATCCAGGAACAATTCATGTATTGTAAAAGCACCAGAGGAAAATCCTCTTCTTAGGCCTGGGTGAAATCTCTCCAGCAAAGGAATTTGAACAACCAAAACTACCTGTGAAATTGGATTGAATGCTGGATGAGGAAGAGGAATCTAGGAACTGGGTCTATGGAACTGTTGTTTGCTTTAGTGATGCTTTTTTATTCAAGTTCACCTTTGAAGTGTCTTTTTTTTTTTTTTTTCTTAACTTAGGTCTCTGCAAAATTTTATTTGTACTGGAAAAAGAAATAAAGAAAACTTGATGCAGTGAATTTTGACTGTATTAGCAAACAAATATTGTATTTGTCTTCTAGCTCCAAATCTTTGCATTGGCAACTGAAGCAAATGCTTTGATTTGCCAGCAAAAACCGAGGATGATGCAGATGCCTGCGGGCTCTCAGATGAGCTCAGCCCTCCCTCTGCCCTGAAGGTCTCCACCTTCTCCAGCCCCAGGCCCTGAGCACTGCAAGATCCTGCTGGGGCTGTGCTGTCCTTGTCATCACAATGCTGATACCCAAATTTCAACAGAGAAGAAGGGGTGGGGGGGTGGTTAGGGGAGCATTTTTGGGGATGTTTCAGGGTTTTTTTTTATCTTGTAGCTGTTAAGCTGCATTTCAGCTCTTTACGCTGACTCACTGGTCTGGCGCAGAGCCAGGGTATTTATGAGACTCCCCCTTCATTTCCATACGTGCCTCAGAAAGCAGCTGTGCTTACAACACAATTTCAATAAACAGACACTGAATTATGGACTTCAGAGACTGATGCAAAGTTGCTGAGCTCTCCAGTGCCCTGGGCTAAGGCTCCTGCTGCCAGACTCGGGCTTTGGAAAGCCGCCTCCACCCTGCGCAGCCCAGGGCTGCCAAGGTCCTGGCTGCTGATCTAAGTCAAGTCCCAGAGCTGTAATTAACCTCTAACGTGGCTAAAGCTTTTCCCATTCCATCCAGCCTGCACCTAGATCTCTGTGGATCCAGTGAGGAGGAGAACACAGCTGTGCTTTCTTCTCATCAGCTTTGTTTTCAGGTTTTTGCATATACAGAGGCAGCAATAAGAGAAGTTTTACCCTTAAGCCGTGTCTCTGTGGGTCACTTGCTGACTCTTAAACTGTGGTTCTGCTATGTTGCAGTAGTAATAAGTGAATTCTGGACAGAGCTCACGAAAATATAGAAGAGTAAGTGCCGCCTTCCCCCTGTGGATGGTCTCTCACACTCTTTCAGAGATTCAGGTTTATCACCTGTGAACACTTCCCTACACCTTGTACTGTTTCAAGGAGTGACTCACATTTTGAGTGATCTAGAAAGGTTTCATTGAAACCCCACAGCTCGGTGTCAGAGCTGCTCCCTGTGGATCTGTTCAGTCTGGGAGGAGGCTGTTTCCCAAGGAGAAGTAGAGTCCATGGTGATTAATCCTCCAAACCCTCTGAAACCCATTTCACCCTGGAAAGGGCAGCTGATCCCAGACACAATATCTGACAGCAGCATGAGGAATCTGTTCTGCTCCCAGTGGGTGAGTGTGGGCTCCCCAGTGCCACTCCCTGGCCCAGGAGGCTTCTTGGCTTCTCTCCCAGCTCCAGGGATTGGTTTGACTCCTGGCAGGGACTCTTAATTGCCTATGAAATTGGCATAAGGCACACTTCAGGAATGGCATTTGGTTTTGGTATCAGTCACTGTGTTCAAAAGCCTGACATGATGTTACACTGCATTGGGGGAGATTTTGATTCTTCTTAAAAAATTCTCTGGGATGCCATCCCTCACACCAAATCCTTCTGTGGCAAATAGGAACCTACTGCCAGGCTCAGACACTTATGCCAAAAACCCTGGCAAAACAGTTTCTAAACCACATATCCACCTTCCAGCCTCAGTGGGGGCAGCAGCATCCCTCACCTAGCCAGAAGTCGGGGCAAGTCTTATCCACAGGCAGCTGGGCAGGCAGGCAGCGGTGCGACCTTCCGCCGAAATTCAAAGAGTTTTTGTAAAAAACATTTATTTATTTAACTTAATTACCCCTCCCGGGGACAGAATCAGCCCCCCCCGCCCCGTGCGGACGAGCCCTCGCTCCCAGAGCCCGCAGCGGCCGCTCCCGCAGCATCCCCGGGGATGCTCCGCGCCTTCACCTGCGGGGCGGGCGCCGGTCCCCGCCCGCCTCCGGCCCCGGCCCCTCCTCGGGGCGGAGCTGCGGCCGCAGCCGGGGCCGGAGGCGG
>NC_031788.1:4106905-4123283 GCF_001522545.3 Parus major
GCCGCGGTTCTGCCGTGCCGCGGGCGGGTGCGGTCCCCGCCGCAGTCACCGCGGAGTTTGGGGAACTCCAGCCCCGCAGCGGGGCTGCGGAGCCCTCCCCGGACAGCCCTTCCCGAGGCACATGGACGAGGAGGACGCGGTTCCCCCGCTCGGGCGGCGCTGGCTCCGCGCAGCTTTTGTCGCTCCGTTTGTTCCGTGGGTCATCGTGCGGCACCGGAGCCGTGGGGATGGGGATGTGTTGGGCTGCTCGTGGGTGCGTTTTGCTCAGTGCATGTAGAATTCCTCTCCCTCCTGGCACGAAAGGGGTGCGGAAGAAATTTACTCGAGGTAGCACAAATACAAGTAGCCGTAATTCCTAAAATGGCATCGGGGTTGCAAGTGCCGGATTCTGTGCGAGGCTCTTGGGGACAGTCTCCTTCAGACACTGGCACACCAGGGGAACTTCAGTCGGAACTTCAGTCCCAGCTCCAGGGCCTGATGTGTCAGTGATGGCAGAGATGCTTTTGGATGACTGACAAGCCACCAAATTCTTGATTTATCTCTCTGCTTGCTTATCATGAAAAGATCTTTTCTTGCACGGTGAAAAAACACTCGAGGAGGAGGAAGATGCTTCAAGCTGCAATAGAGTAATAGCAGGAAAAATGGAAATGAGAGGGTTCACAAACCTGGGGAAAAAAGTCAAACCCATCTCTGAGCCCTCCTGTTCCCTGACAAACCCTGAGGGAACCTCGGGAGCAGCGGCTGCCTGGGCTGCCCTAGCTCTCACCTTGACCCAGCCTTCCTTGACCCTCTGTCCTGAGCCCTGCCATTACTGTTAAGTGGTTTTTCACAGATGGAGGGGCCAAGTGCTGTTATGGCAGAAAGCAGAAGGGTTTTTTCTGGCTGGAACAGAACTTAGTCTGGGCTGTGTTTGTTGTGAAAGATGTAATAAATTAAATCCTGAAAGTGAAGAATACTTTTTCATTCATGTTTTTTTTCCTTCTCAATGCTATGGGTTGGATCAGAAACTGTGGATGATGTTAAAATACTCCTATTTCAATATTTTCATGGGTTTTGCTTCATGTCCTGATATTTCTCATGAAGTTGAAATTAAAAAAAAAAAACAACTTATTTTCCCTCTGACTGGAAAACATAAGTGGCTATTAATAAGAAAAATAAGGTTTAAAGCGTTGAACTTCAGATATGTGTGATGAATGTGATGAAATGCTGAGATACCACATCTTCTTTTTACCATCAAGACCACGTGGCCAGGATGTGCATTTCTAACAATGTCTTGTTGTCGAGTGGTGTTGTTGCAGGAAAAATGACTCTGTGTAAATGTGCTGGTACCAATTGTACCAGCTCCATGGTGCTTCTGCATCACTTCTGCAGTCACTGTTGGAACCTTATTTTCCCTTGGTTTAATAATTTATAAAATGCCTGTTGCCTCTAGGCACATTTCATCCAGCAAGAAGAAAAACATCAACCAGTGTTTGCTGGTTATGGAGCCTGAGGTTGACAAATAATGAAGCTTTTGTGGATGAGGGGATGTCTCATTTTTATCTTATATAAACTCACAAAAATGCAGGATTTGTGCTGAATGTTTTGTTGGTTATTACATTATTATGAGTTCTTTCCCCCATCCTTTAAAGGTCTCTTGCCTGCTGGTGACAAAGTGATTTTTAACTGTGACCTTCCTTACCCTGATTTTTGGTCGTCTTCTCCTTTTTCCTGTGTCTGATTTAAGTTTAGCAGCTCTGGAGTATTTAACAACTGTCAAGGAAGATGGCAGAATCAGATCCTACATGTTCACCAGCTGAGCTGCTTTGACTGAAAGAGATCAACCTCTTTTTGGGCAATAAATTGCTCTCTCAAATCCTCTGCCAGATACTTATGAGCCACTATCATTAACTGCATTTTGAATCACTCATTGAGCTGGAGGGGGGAAATTGGCCTGCAGTTCATCTCATCTCCTTTGAAACTGCTAAATGATGATTCAGTGACCTCAGTGGGCAAATTATATCAGCAGCTAATTGGCCTAAGAAGGAAAACTTGCCTGATATCAAATAAACTGGCTGCTGCTGTTCATTATCCTGAGGAAGGTGCTCCAGGTGAAAGCTCCAGTTTCAAACAGTGGCAGGGTTTTGTTGTGGCACTGGCAGGGGGGACACAGTGAGCTCCTTCTTTTGGCCATACCTGGGGGTGGTGTCTGCTCCACCTCCAGCAGGTTTTGAAGATATTGTCCTTTGAAGGATAAAAATCATAACACTTCAACCTTGCCTTCCCCTGTGGATAGCCCTCTCCTCTTCCTCCTCAGGGGTTAAATTGCTCTCTGGGATGTGATGTTTTTGGAGGACTTGGCTCTGGGGAGATCCCAGCAGAGCTGAATTTGGGAAGGGAAAGCACAATGCAGGGCCCTGCTCATCATTTTGTCATTCCCATCCTTGCTTTGGCAAAGCCCTTTCCAGGAGCCATGTGCCACTTGCCAAGGATGCCTGGCAGCTTTGTGGCCCGGCCCTGGGCACAGGGTCAGGGTTAGCCCCTCGTGGGCAGTGCTGGGTGTCTGGCTGGGGACAGCAGGAGCTCTGCCGGTGCTGTGCTCAGCCCCACCTCGCTGCTTGCTCACAGCACTTCAGGGCCAGGGGCTCAGCCCCACCTCGCTGCTTGCTCACAGCACTTCAGGGCCAGGGGCTCCTCTGCAAGGAGAGCTGGAATTGCAGGTGAGTGCCATGGTGGAAGCATCCAGGTGTGGCCTGTTCAGCTTTCCTTGCTTAAGGAGCCGCAGGAGTGAGCTGGGATGTGTGAAAGGGGTCAGCTGGTAGCTTTCTGCAAGGCTGTTAGTCGACTTACACCACCTCCTAGGATGGTCTTGCCAGCTGGCTCATCCTTTAGGGAAGTTTCAAGAGGCTTATCACAATCTTACTAGAAATCTGTCGTCTTCTATTAATCTGCTTGTCTCTCCTTGTCTCCTTCCCGAGCGCTCCCCTGCACATTCATCTCCACAGCCCCGTTCTGCTGCTTGCCAGAGCCTTCTGTAGGACATGCACAGCTGTGGACTGGCACTTCTTACTGTCCAACGTGCTTTTTCTCTATCTAGAGAGACACACTGTATTTTGAAAGGCTTTCTTTGAAGGTGACTCTCCTAAGGACGGTGGAGCACAGGGTGCTTGGCCAGCAGCAGGGAATGGGAGGTGGGAATCACCTGCACCTCGCCCCTGACACCGGGGGAGTTCCCGATTTGCTGGACTTGGCCTGAGCAAAGAGCAGCAGAAAAGCTGCCAGAGTTTGGGGGTGAGAGGAGTGAATGCAACACCCCAACTCCAGGGAAGCTGACACAGGACCGAGTCACAGCTCAGCGCTGCTGGCTGGGACAAATGACACCTGCAGAGTGATGTGGCTGTTCCTGACAGAGCTTTTCCTTGCAGCTCCATGTCAGACTGGGGTTAACAGCCACGCAGGCACTGAGCAAAAACAATGAATAGCTTGAGGAAGGCTAAGCCTTAATACCCAAACAAAGCAAAAAAAAAAAAGGTGTATCGTTTGACGGGGATTAAGTGAGCTGTGAGAGCTCTGGCTCTAGAGGCCCAGCTAGGAAATCCACAGGCTTTGACAAAGGTGGCTTGGCTGTCCCTGCTTCCAGAGACAAGAGTGCATGTGCTGATGCAGGTGCTGGAGCCGCCCATCTGCCTCTCCTCTTGACTTTCACAGGGATGCTCTTCCTCCTGCACAACACATTATTTGCTCTCCTTGAATGGTGCTAGCTGGCAGGAAAAGAGATCAGTCTGTTTTTTTCCAGAATAGTCAGCTGATTTCATCCCATGGGAAGAGGTTGAAAAGCATGAGACAGGTGGGTTGGTATTCCTGCTTTGTAGCCCTCCTTAATTCCAGCAGGAGAAGGATAAACGGGAGAAGTGCAGTTGCTGGGCACATTTCCGTGTTTGCATTTGAAAGAGCTTGATAGGCTATGCTTAACGGGGCTAAATGGAAGCTTAATAAATGGTAAATTCAAAGGAACCTCAAACAAAAATGGCTTTAGGAGGAGGCCTTGGTGTAAAGGGCAGGCTGTGGGTAGTGTGGTGCTGTTTGGCTGTGGGGGACAGGGAGCAGAGGGCCGGTCCCCTGGCCGTGTGTGTCCCTGCACCTGCTGAGGGACAGCCCTGGGGCTCTGCAGACACTCCTGCAGGCCATTCTTCCTTTCCTGGTTTAAATTAATGATGTTAAAGATGATGTTCCCAAACTGAGACTACCACACCTGCATCCCGGAGCCCCCCATGTCCCCACAGCCAGGCTCCAATTTAGGATGCTCTAAAAGCAGCAGGCCAGCTACCATGGCCTTGCAGATGAGAACCACTGGCCTAATCTATTTTTACAGTGAATTAAACTAGAAAAAGGTACTGCCACTCTAGAATAAGAAGCCACCTGGGGAGTTAACCCAGAATAGTTGTTCTGCTTTGAATTTGCACCCTATCTCCCTTCAAAATAACTTTCCTTCCATATATGCAGGCCCTGTAAATGCAAAATACAGGGCATGGCTTAAGCAGGATCCCCAACAGAGCCAGGAAAACAGCTTTTTCCTGAGGTCTTTGCATCCACACACACTCCTTAACTCAGGCATCCTCTGTCAGGAATCTGCCCTGCAGAGAGCTGAGCTCCTTTCCCACCCCCAGCTCTGTGCTTTGTTCCAGAGCCCTGACTGCCACCTCCCACAGCCACCTGTGCTGTCCCCCTGTCCCCATTCAGCTCCTGGGCAGGTCACACACAGTGAAATGGGCATCCCAAGTGCTCAGTGCATGCCAGGACTGTGCAAAGAGCTTTTCTCAGGCTGGCTGGAGCCTCACCACCTTTCTCAGTGAGCACTAAGAGGCGGCATCAGGTGGTTTTATGGAGCTGGGGCTGATAACTTGGCTGGGCAGGGGTGGCAGCTGTAAATTATTTGCTGTGGCCAAAGGCTCTGCTCTGGCGTTCTGTCCATCAGGAGGAGCAGTGGGGATGTTGGCATGACGGTTTGAGTTGTGCTCCTCTGGATTTGTCAAGCTCAAGTTAAATGTATGTAATTTTAACATCCCCTGATTCTTCGGGGGCTGACTCATGCTTTCTTGGCCTGAATGATTCATAGCTCTTGAACTCCATTGCTAAATTCATTATGCAACAATTACAGGGTTGGAAATGCCACCCTAAGTGCACACAAACAAGCTGGCAGCAATTTCCCCCCCCTCCTTTTCTCTCACCCTGAGTTGCCAAGAGACCTTCCTTGTGAGTTTGCTCTTGTCCCTGCTTTCTAGGTGAGGGTCTGCTTTGTCTTGATGCCCTGCCTCGAGCTGGCAGGGACAGGAGTTGCAGGTTGGGTATTTCTGGAAGAGAGGAGAGAGGACAGCCTCGGAGGGAAGGATGCAGATGCACAGCTTCACTCATCAGGACCAGTTGCCTTAATTTTGTCCCAACTGCTCCATGTGATGTTATGGCACAGCCACGGCATCCTTGATGATCCATATGGGAAAAACCTCTTGGGTGGCTCCATGTGGTGATGCTGGAGTTTGGCAGCACTTCCTGGGCACAGATTGAGCCTGATGACTGGCACAGCACCTCAAAGGTCAAATACCCATCCAAGGAAGGCAGGAGAGCCCCGTGCTGCCTGGGAGGTGTCCAGTAATAGCTTCATTTTCCTGCTTGGTGGGGCTAAGCTGAGATTTAGGGATTTGTGTAGGACTTGGCTTTTTATTAGTGAGGTCTCTAGCAAGAGTTCACCTGGTATGTGAAGTGCAGTGGGTTTTGTACTGGGCTTTGTTTGCCACCCAAAGCAGTGGGTGGGAGCAGGGCTGTCAGTGGGATGCAGAAGGGCTGTCCCCACCATCTGCTGGATCGGACCAGATTTCGGGTTTTAAGGTGCCCCTTGAATTTGACTTCTGCACTGGTTTTTCTGCCATCCAAATAACACTTCTCTGAATGCACATCCAGGTGAGGTACCTGCTGAATGGCAGGCTTGGCTCCTCTGCCCGGGGAGCCCTCCAGAAAGTCTTCCCTAAGAGCAGCCATTCTTCCCAGCTGAGTTCTGGCCCTTAAATCTTGATTTCTTTTTGGGGAGAGTCTCTCCTGGAGGTGTCTGACAGTTTGCACTTTGGGACAACAGAGAAGAATGGCTGAACATTGGGTTTTCTTTGGTTCTCCTTGACCTGTGGCAGCAGAGCCCTTGTGCTGGTAATCCCAGAAATGGCAGAAGCAAAGTGAGAACTGGACTGGTGAGGAGGAAAGCTGTACCAGCAATTCTGGTTCCATGCTCATAAGCCAAGTTAATCTAAAGTATCCAAAATCCTATTTTCAAACGAGTAAGTGGTAAATATTTGATTAAACTGAATGTCAGAGCAATTGTATTGTCAGAGCAGCAAGTCAAGCCAACAACCACCCCGACTGTGGCCAAGAGGAGATGCAGGAAACACAGAAAGTAGGGCATGTGTGGTGACGTGGGGGTTGATAGCTGCGCCTAAAAATAAGGTTCTTCAGAAACAGAAAATCTGCCTCGCAAGCATGGCAGTGGCAAGCTGCTCCCAGAGTCTGATTTCAGACTGAAACTGGTGATGTTGGCACCGCAGAGAGCTGTGCTAAGGTTTTGTTAGCATTCTGCTAGCAAAACATTTCGTTTCAATCTCATGGCTTGCATCTGAGATAAGGCGAGTTCCTCTGGAGCGGGGTGGGCAGAGGTGGAAGTGAGAGGCGGTGCTGCTTTTCCCGTGCAGCCTTTCTGCTCATCTGCATCTTAAGGAGCCTTTGTCCTCTTCAAGTGCTGTGGTTCCACTTTCTAGAAGATGCTGTTGTAATATTCCTGCAGGCTTCCAGAGTAAACAGCTGGGATTGCCCTGATCTGGGGGTGCAGAGCGTGGCTGTGAATGGTCCTGGTACCCTCCAGCAGCTCCAGGGTGCTGCAGGAGGCCTGGCCCAGGCTGTGAGTGTTGGATCAGCAGCCTCAGAGCCCCCTTCTTGCATGCTGGTGGTTAACCTTGACCTGCAAAATCTCGGGGGACGGGAGGATGAATTTTTTGGTGACATATGTGTGGTTTAGCAGGTCAATAAGTCATTGTGGAGTTCACCAAGGTATAAGGGCTAAACCCTTGACAACAAATCCAGATGTTTGAGCTGTCTGGAACAAAGCATCCCACACTGTCACATGGATAATTAATTTTCCCCAAAGCCTCACTCTTTACTGTCCCAGCAGAGCCTGTGGGCACCCCACTGGTCCCTGCCCAGCAGAGGCAGGAGGGTAACACCATCCTGAGGAGCTCCCTGATGGATGCAGGATGGGTCAGAGGACGTCTTTTTATGTTATTTTGTCAAGACCTTTTGGGGATTATTGGAATTGTTATAGATCCGCTCAATAATGTCCATAAGCTTTAGAGTTGAAAGCATTTTGTTAGCAGTAATTAAATGCAACCGCTATTTAAAACGGATGGATCAGACGGTTGGGAAGAGAATCCTCTCATAAATCTCCCACAAAATCAATATTCCTCCTGTCAGGTGTGTAGCAAACGCTTTTAAGTCCTGCCAATTGCTGGCTTTGTCACCGTGGTGCCACAAAGCTGACAGAATCACACCTTTGCAGAGAGACGAGCAAGGCAGGACTTTCTTTTGGTGGCCAAAAGCCCAGAAAATCACTGGAAGTTGAGGAATGTAGTCCCACTGGATGGTAACTCCCTGTGAGATGTGCAGCCCTGGGGGTGCACATCTGCATGGGGGTGCACATCTGCATGGGGGCAGGTGGGGTGCCCGGTGTGGGTATTCCCAGGGAAAGGCACATCCCTGGAGCTGCAAATGGAAAATCCAGGCACTTATCTAGCTTACTGCTGTGCCAGAATAGGGCTGTTCCCGAGATTATTTTTTTATTTTTCTGTGGGCCAAAATATGTGTAATTGGCTTTAAACAATGGAAGGATTTCTGTTTAAAAGAGTGGGGTGCGAATAGCGCTTTAATTTATATCTTGAGGGAAGGGTGTGGGCTCTTCCAGTGGTGTTTTTGAGATTCTGTTGGAAATTAGCTTGGGGTTTGCTTTATTTTTTCTTTTTAATTTATTTTTCCCATGTCTTATTTTTAAGCCTGTTTCGAGGGGAAAACTGTTGTTTTCCAAATTACAGATCTCTCAATGTGTAGCTGAAAATGTCAGGAAGAGGGATGCAGTTTTGGAAGCTTCCACACATCTGTCTGTGGCAGGGTTGATAAAAAATGGAAGCTCTAACCAGAAAAACAAATAAAAAAAGAGGTAATATCACTGTCACAGATGGGTTGGGCTGCTTTCCCTGCAGGTGTCTGCATTGCAACCCCCACTCCCATATAATGTGCTGTGGAAAAAATAAATGGAGAGCCCAATCCGAGACTTATGCCCTCAATTAATTTTTGTTCCACATAATCGGAGCTGCTGCATGCCTTTCCTTCAATATTTAACTGCCTGGCTCAGAGGATGGGGCTGCTCTCGTGCGAGGGAAGTTGAGATTCGCTTCATATTTGCACAGAAATCCCATTCTGATCCTTCTTTCTTTGCCTGAGGGCAGGGATCCTGCTGCTCCTCTGATGCCAGAGATAAATTTTGTTAGCAGACACTTTTCTGCTAAGGGGAGCAGAGGGGAGTGGTGTGTGCTGGATTCTTGAAGGAATAAAATTTCCTTGTCTTCAAGCATCATCTTCCCTGGAGCCGCCTGTGCTGTCTGGGGCTCGGTCAGAGGGGAGCAGGGCAGAGCTCAGCCCTCAGCTCGGGGAAAACAGGAATCAGGACAATTAGTGAGTGCTGTCTGCAGCTTTACCTGCTCTCGAGCAGGGTTTCTCTACTGGGTTAAAGGAGAATTCCTTGTTTTGGTGTAGTTTGAAACTGAGCCCTGAACTTACTTTGTGATTTTTAACTCGACTCGAAATCGCTGTTGAGATTTTTTCAAGTTCAAGCTGGCAGTAATTCCCCTCACCCTTCTCCCTGTGGAACTGCATGGCCAAGAGCTCAGGGTGTCTGTTTTTACTGCTTCACTGATGGACCTGAAAGCAGAAGGGAGCCCAAGGTGTCCCCCTTGGGAAGCACAAAGGGGCTGGGCAGTTTTTACAGCTCCAGCGCCTCCATCAAGTTGTCCCCAGTGCCTGGTGTAGAGCTCCAGCTCCAGCTGGGGCTGGAACAGCCTGTCCTGCCCGTGGATGTGGAGGATGAACCAGTGAGAGTGGAGCTAGGCTGGTGAGGAAGATGATGGGGAATGAAAACAGAGAGAGGTGAAGAAACCCCCAGCTGTCAGTGAGTGGGAAAAGCATCCACATGGAAGTTTAGATTTGAAGATTTCCCCAGGGAAGGGCAGTTCAGTGCAGAAAGGTGGCAGCTCTGGAGTGCTGTGTTGGAGCAGGAACAGGAAGGTGCATTTGCTGTACAGATCTTTCAGAGGAAGGTTTTTTAAAACGCCTCCAGGTCCTGCTGCCACGTGGAGGGAGCAAGATCTGAGCTGGTTTAGCTTTAATGCTCTGGCTTGCTCCTAAATCCTGTGTGTCAACTGTGCCCAAAGCCCTTCCCTGCTGAACCCCCAGGCTGAGCTCTCCAGCCCTTTGTGTCTGGGGACCACCACCAGGTTTGTGTTTCTCCTCACTGCACACTGATGTGGGGGAGGACTGCTTGCCACAAAAGGGGTTTTTTATTTTTTTTTTAATTTTTTTAAGAGAGCCCACATAGGGCTCCCTTAAAAAAGATAGGAAAAAGAATGTATATTGTGCTGTGTTGGGTGTTTACAGGAAATATATAGTGAAAATACTAAGGGGCTTTCCTCAAACAACTGCCAGTATTGTTAGGAGTGGAACAGTTGGGAGGAGAAAAGAAAGAGGCACTTAAAATTTTCTGTTACCAGTGTTGGCTCCAAAGAGATTTTTTTGACTTTCTGCTTCAGTTTTTTTCTTCTTGCTTGTATTTTATTCCTTCTGCTGGGAAGGAGCTCATTAAAGACAGAGAGATTATCTAGAATTAAAGCAGCCAAACCAAAATGGTTTTTTATTCTCTGGAGAAGAATTTAGCTTGAAATTTTGACCTTTCCATCAATCTAGAAGAATAATTTACAATGATGCACCTTCACCACCTTTGCAACAGGCAGCAATGAAAGCTCCCTTGCTGCAGATGGTAAAACAGTATCTTCACTTTAAGAAGGTAATTGGGGCACAGATTAAGTTACTTACTTTGCATACAAGAAACCTGTGGGAAAGCCAAGAATCTCTCCTGAAACTCCCAATTTCTGATGAGATCTCTCACCCAGAATATTTCTGTACCTGCTCTTCCCCACCAGCACTCCAGGGCAGATGTAGGAGTTGTGTTCCCTATGGGATCTTGGCTGAAATGTATATATTAATATATATATTTATATATATTTATTTTTAAGTGATGTTTCCTGCCATTTTCCCTGTCATTCCTTCAGGAGGAACCATTCTTCTGGTAGTGCTGAGCATCTGCTGCTTAAAGAGTAGCTGAAGTCCTGAGTGAGGAAAGGAGCTGTTTACTTCGAGATACCAGTGAAATTAAACCAGGCAACAATAATTTTCATAGTTTTCACTCCCCTGTGTGGTTAACCTGTGGGTGCTGTGGGGCTCACAGCACAACACAGAGTCACACAGTGTGTGCAAGAAGAATCTGCCACCAGAAGCAATAGCCAGAGCTCTCAGAGTAGCACTGAGGGACTGGTAGGTTCTACCAGCACCTTGTGGCAGCAGCACAGGACTAGAAATAACAGTGATAACAAAGTATAACAAATATATATATATATANCTGAGGGACTGGTAGGTTCTACCAGCACCTTGTGGCAGCAGCACAGGACTAGAAATAACAGTGATAACAAAGTATAACAACAAAGTATAACAAATATATATATATATAATATATATATATAATATATATATAATATATATATATATTATATATATAATATATATATATATAATTATAAAAAATAACAAACAAAAAAGCCAAACAAAAATTATAAAAAAAATAATAAAGTCTGTGCACAGAGACCCAGGTAAGGGAGTTGGTACAACCTGTCTGTCAGGGTGATGTTGGAGAAATAAAAATTTAGGCTTCAGAAATAAAAAGGAAACCTTTCAGGAGGCTGGAAATGCTGCTCTGTAGGAAATGGGACACGTGTCCTGTGGAGTTGCAGGTGAAAATGAGTGTTTTGGGGCTGGGATTCCACAGAGGTATAGCTCTTGTGATTTGAAGTCCCTTTCCCAGTTTGCCATGTGGTCACTGTTGGTATCCACCCCTCTGTGTGTCTGGGTTTGAACACCTGGTGGCCAGGTGCCCTGTGCAGGGGTGACAGCTGGGGCTCGGTGCAGTGGGTGCTGTCATTATTGATGGTGCTCTAATGAAATGTTTTCCCAAAAGGCAGGGAGTGACAGAGGCAGTTTGATAAAAAACAGCTTCAGGCTGTGGTGGTCTAAGCGTGAAGGACCCTCTTGATGTGATGCACTCTCTGCTAATTAGAGAAATAAACCACACAAACTGCTCCTACCCAGCACAGGGCTGCTCCCATCAGCAGCACAGGAGAGGGGTTTGTTTCTCTGGAGGTGCTGCAGATGAGAGCAGCTCCCCTGTCAGTGCTGGGGTGGGAGTGCCTTGGCAGGGCTGCTCTGCAGGGACATGGCTTAGGAAATGGCTTGGAGCCTGTTCCTCTGGGAAGGGTGGGAGGGTGACACTGCTGCCCTTCCCACCCAGCCTGGGAGGGAAAGGACCTGAGCTCCTTGTGTGGGGTCAGCCCCTGAGCCCCACACCTTGTCCTCCCTTGGGGATGGTTGAACTCCTGTGCCTGCCTCTCCCTGCTGGTCCTGCCTGACCCTTGGGCTGTCACCTCCTTCTCTCAGTGGCTTTCTGGCTGGCTGTGGATGGTGTTTGGCTTTTGGGCTTAGGTGAGCTCTTGCCTCCTTGGGGACCAAGTGATGAAGAGCTGCTCTGCTGCTTCCTCCAGACCCTGGGAAGATCTAGGCCAACAGCAGGAGCACCCATGCAGAACAGGCATCTCTGGCTGGTCTGTGTCCCTAAGCAGGGACAGTGCTGAAGGTGATGTCCAGAGGAAAAGTCTGTGACTTCTTCATTGGTGCCTGTTGCCAGAGGATGGGTTCAGCAGAAGGGCTGCAGGGGGCTGGTCACCTTGCATTTCTTGGGACAGGAACACACAGATGGGCCTTGGCCCTCACAGGGAGCAGAAGAGGTGAGTTTGGGAGCTCCTCACCTTGCCATGCTGCAGGAGTTGATGTTAATGAAATTAATAACTTGGGCACCACCTCCTCTGCTGACTGCTTCTGCACTCAGATCCCTGCTGCAGCCTTTCGTGCTTGGTTTCCAGTTCCAGTGGAGAGATTAGCTTGGCGTGGGGAGGAGAGGCTATTTCTGTCTCCTCATGCCACTGCCTTGACGTTGTGCTGCAGACACTTCATCCAGGCCCACTTGTGCAGGTGTCTCACCACGAGCAATCCAGTGGCTGGGAAACATCTCCTTAACTTCAGGAGTGGCTACTCTGAGCCTTCTTGTTTTCCCTTTGCTCAAAAGCTTTAAGAAATCTCCAGTCTTTCACTTCAAGGTGTCCCATTCAAGGGTTGCTCTTCCATGGCTTGTGTTTGTTTGGGTTTTTTTAAAGTGGAATAAAATAAAACTGAAATCAGTTGATGACACTTCAGTGAAGGACTTCTGTGAGTGTTTGTGTTCTGCATCAGTGTCATGCTGTGCTTCAACTGCTGCCTTAGGAAGATGTGACAGGGGATTTTCAGCTTTCAGCTCCAGCTTCATCATCAGGTGGGGAGATGAGG
This sequence comes from Parus major, assembly GCF_001522545.3. Taxonomy (NCBI): domain Eukaryota; kingdom Metazoa; phylum Chordata; class Aves; order Passeriformes; family Paridae; genus Parus; species Parus major. The sequence continues at coordinate 4,119,671 of NC_031788.1, forward strand.
AGAGCCTCCAGCCTCACTCAGCAGCACAGCTGCTTTCACAGCTCCAGCCCCAGCCCCAGCAGTGTTATGGCAAACTGTCTGCATGCTGAATGCTTTGTAGGCAGGTCGGGGGGCAGCTCTGAGTGTGTGCTGGTGGAGTGTCACAGTAGAGATGGGCAGGACACCTGCTTCTTCATGCACAATAGCCACTCTTCATTCTTCACAGGCCATGTTTATATGGTTTTCTGAAGGCATCGTGTTTATTTATAATTGGTTAGTAACTTATTGCAGCTCAGTTCATTGGTTAGCAGTTGCTAGTGTATGTGTCTGTCAAAAGCTTTCCTCTCTAGTGATGTTACATTCTTGTCTCTTGTATAGATGTTTCACATGGGTAGAAATCTTTCTTGACACGGGTGTGAGTTCCTTTCTCACGGGAACTTACCAGGCTGGCTGTTAGCTGTACTTTCCCAAAGCAGCAGGCCTGAGCCATGATCTTACAAGGGTTACAAGGCTTTTATTTTATAAGGCTTTACCTATATGCAGCAGTGGAGGAAAATGAGTACCTTTGGTTTTCCCCTTTGAGGGATGCAGCTGCCAGCCTTAAAGGGTGAAATGGGAAGGAGTGTGTGAGAGATGCCTTCAGACTGGGTTGGTGGCACAAGCTGCAACCCCTGACTCAGAAAACTCTCCCTTCATGGAACTGCTGTCTCTTCTTGTATTGGCAGTGAGTAACCTTGCCCTGAAAACGCTTTTGGGTTTAGTCAGGTGAGACAAAATGTACAGGAAATGCAAATTTACAAAAAAACCCCACGATGGTGTTGGCCAGCACTTGTGTGCTCTTTGCAGGAACCAATCTTTGACCAGATGAGAGTGAACCTTTCCCTGCTGCAGTGCTGGGAGGAGGGGGATGGCACCAGTGCCTTCCTTTTGGCCCCTGGAATAGTCCCCATTGTCCCTGCAGGGCCAGGGGCTGTGTGTGTGGCAGGATGTGCTCAGCTGGTGACACCAGATCTGCTGAGGTCATGGAAACTGCTCAGCTCTGTCCAACACGAGGAATGGTGCTTTTGTTCTGCCCCCTCTTCTTCTCTAAGTAAAACGGAAACCAAAACGCGATGCCTCGCAAGCCACAGACACCCACACAGCCACTGCTGTGTCACTTTGCAGGTAAACATGTGCTGGGGCCTCAACCTGTGCTATAGTTAGCCTGACCTGTTTGTGCCAGAAGTCAATGTGCCATTTCTCTAGGTACAGGGGAGGAACCAGGTCACTGGAAAACAGGCAGCCACAGCGATGGGGCCAAAATCTTTCTGTGGCACTGGGGGCTGTGAGAGTGATAGGGAATTATGTCTGGGAGAAGCTGTGTCCATTTCAGGAAGAGCTCTCAGGGTGACCTTTTAGCTCCTTTAGAGGTTCAATTTGGATTGAGCACATGCTGGTGTTTGGTACTTCCAGAGATGTCTTGATATCTGTGATCTCCCCTCTCCATTTCACTCCCTTTGCAGACCACCTGAATCTCCCATTTCTTGTGTTGTGAGAGCAGAGGAGCTGCTGGAGGACGAGGTGCATGCAGGAAAGCTGAAACATTGGCAAGCCCAGCCACACTTGTCCTCCACTTTTAAATCAACATTGTGTTGCTCTTTCCAAGGTGCAGTCCTAAAGCCACAAGAAAAGCTTCCAGCCTGTCTTGTGAAATGCTGAAATAAAAGTTTCCTGCTTTAATAATCCTGCAGAATTAGGTCCTCATTTCTACTCCAGGTGTGTTTTGGAAAATATTTGTTCATCTTTGAGCAAACAATGGCAGAAGTGGCCTGGAAAAGGAGCAAGGTGGGAGTGCCTGTGCGGTATTCCGAGAGGCATTTCCTGCCCTTATCTCCCCTCCTTCGAGGTATTGTAACTGGGGCTTCAGATCTGCAGGCTGTGCTGCAGCAGCAGAGACTGAGATTGCCAACAAAGATACTTCCCAGGAATGCTTGCCAGGGGCAGGAGCTCAGTTCAGGAGAGGTGCTGAAGAGCTTTCCAGCTGGGAAATGCGTCTGTCCTGAAAGAGCAGCTTTTGGGGAAGTGCATTCATGCATTTTCTGCAGGGTTTCTGGAGGCTGTGCTGTCCCAGCTCATGGGGGCTGTGGGCAGGGGTCAGGGAGAGCTGTCAGTGGCTCTTGTGCTGTGGAAGAGCCGTGGCACCCTTCCCTTGCTTTCCAGCACCGTGCTAAAGCCACAAGGTGGTATTTTCCATCTCAAGCAAGTGAACTGAATTTGAATTTTGAGTTAGTAGCTCCCTTATGAAAAACATTGCAAGGATTTGGGTTTGTTTCTGTGTGGAACTAAAGCATTTTTTTTGCACTCTTAAATTCTTATGGGATTAAACAGGGCTTTTTTTTCTTTCTGTTCAGGTCTGTCGTGAAGCCCTCAAAATAAGGTTTGCAGGTACTGCTGAAGCTGTCCTTGGCCATTTGCTGGACAAAGCAGCTGCATAAAGGCCTGGACCTGCCTGTGTGCTCTGGCAGTGTTTGTTTGTTTTCAATTATCTGTTGGAGGAAATGAAGTGTCTTGCTCTCAGCCTGCCCAGATATTTATAGGTAAGGTCAAACCCCTGTGGAAGGTCTGCAGCAGTGTTTAGTAGGTGTGGATGTCTCAGCCTTGTGGGATTCCCTGGGATGTGCTGTGTGCTGTGGCCCTGCAGCCCCTCAGAGTCTCCTTGATGGGCTGCTTCACCCTCTGAGAGGGACGAGCCGTGGCTTTTCCTGGCTGGGCTGAGGTTTGGTATCCTCACCATGGCTCCCAGCCAGGTCCAGCTGCCTCTCTTCTGCTGCTTTCCCCACAGGTTCTCTGCATCCAGTGCTTACAAGGCTGTTGCTTCCTCTCTTTTGCAGCAGCACAGTTGAGCTTCAGCTGCCTTATTGAGGATTTTCTCAGGTGCTTTTGAATACTTGAGATGTTCAGTCACCCTTTCCCATCAACACTTTCCTTCCTCTTTTCTTTGTCCCCTCCAAGCTGGCTGAAGCACACCAGCTCTCATCTCATACCTGGTTATTTGCTGTTTACCTGGATTTTGCATGAGCCATTCAATGTGCTTTGCACAGGTCTGTTTGGAAAGGAATAATTCAATTTACTTTGTGATGTTGGCTTTATTTCAAATGCACCTGTTGGACATGCCTGGAAATCTGGGGTGTGTTTCCTCCTCCCATGCAGCAGGTGACCGGGCAGGTGCCCATGGGTCCCTGGTTGGTGACTCTTGTGGGGTTGGTGACTCTGTGGGGTTGGTGACTCTGTGGGGTTGGTGACTCTTGTGGGGTTGGTCACTCTGTGGGGGTTGGTCACTCTGTGGGGGTTGGTCACTCTGTGGGGGTTGGTCACTCCGTGGGGTTGGTCACTCCGTGGGGTTGGTCACTCTGTGGGGGTTGGTCACTCTGTGGGGTGGTCACTCTGTGGGGGTTGGTCACTCTGTGGGATTGGTCACTCTGTGGGGTTGGTCACTCTGTGGGATTGGTCACTCTGTGGGGGTTGGTCACTCCGTGGGGTTGGTCACTCCGTGGGGTTGGTCACTCCGTGGGGTTGGTCACTCCGTGGGGTGGTGACTCTGTGGGGTGGTGACTCTGTGGGGTGGTGACTCTGTGGGGGTTGGTCACTCTGTGGG
>NC_031788.1:4123354-4148625 GCF_001522545.3 Parus major
TTGGTCACTCTGTGGGGGTTGGTCACTCTGTGGGGGTTGGTCACTCTGTGGGATTGGTCACTCTGTGGGATTGGTCACTCTGTGCTAGCCCTGCTCAGAGGTTTCTGTTGTGGTCACACCGCGGGTCAGGAGCTGTGAACTGACTGCTCTCACTGCTGTGCTTGTGGACCACAAACAGCAAAACCAGAGTGATTTAGTGTGTGGTGAAGAGAAAGCCTGCAGGAAGAAAGAAATGAACACAACCCCCGTGTTTTTAAGAGCTGAGGTGGTTTAAGTGTTATTTATACCTGGGAGCCAGGTCTATCCATCTGTGCTCAGCTGGGGCTGGATGGATGAGGCAGAGCAGCCCAGATGATGCTCCTGGTGGGTAGAATTCCTCTGGGAAAACCTTCCTGGCCTCGGGGCAGCAGACAGGTATCCCCAAATATCTCAAACCTGTGGCTTCTGGGTTATTTGTGCTGGAATGGCCTGGTCTGGTGTCTGTGACTGCCCTGGGCACTGCAGCCTTGGTCCCTCAGACTGAAATGCCTCAGGAGGGTGGCTGCTGCTGTTCCTTGGAGCAGGACTGCGGGGTGGGGACACCTGGAAGGAGGGGTGCTGGAGAGGACCAGCCCAGGGAAGGGTGGGAGTCTCGGTACTCAAACTGCTCCCAAGCTGGCTGACAAATGGTATTGAGCACGTGGAAGATCTTTTCTCGTAAAGACTTTATTCTGCTGGTAGGAGAGGGTTAATGTGAGCTGTAGACATGAACGGGGTGCACAGTGGAACTTCTGCTTAATCAAGAGCTGTTTTCTGGGATGTTTGGAGTGGGGGAAGGGGGAAATCACCAAGGCTGGTAAGAACAATTAAAATAATTAGAGCAATTAAAGCACAGTTAACTCAGCTGCCTTTAAGGTGTCTTTAGATGCTGCCTGTTGTGTTTTCCAGCAGGCTGAACTCGTGTGCTTGATGATACCTGATCTGTCCTGCTTTTCTCCCCATTTCAGGTTCCCACCACATTCTCAGGGGCTCTGCCATGGGCCCTCCCCAGCTCGGCCTCAGGATGCTGGTATAGCAGCAGCTGGCTGCCATCCAGAGGACCTGTGGTGGGACATCCCTTCCCCCTGGGACATCCTCCCCCTCCCCTCTCTCGGCAGAAGCCATGGATGCCCACGTGGACCTCCTGACCGAGCTGCAGCTGCTGGACAAGGTGCCCACGCTGGAGAGGCTGCGGGCAGCCCAGAAACGGAGGGCTCAGCAGCTGAAGAAATGGGCCCAGTATGAGAAAGAGATGCAGCACAAGAAGAGGAAGCATGAAAAGAAGAGAAATGCTGTGAACAGAAAGAAAGTGTCTTTTGAAGCCAGCGTTGCTCTGCTGGAGGCTTCTCTGAGGAATGACGTGGAGGAAGGTACGGCACTGGTGCCTGGCAGGGTTTGTCTGGCTGCCTGTGAGCTCCATGTGGTGTGAAGCCCTCTGTGGTGGGCAGAGCCATCCATGGACTGTCCCTGGTGTGGTGTTGGGCTGTAAAGTGTTGCCATCTCTGATCCAGCTCTGAGGTCCTCAAAGCCCCGTGTGACACCAGCATTACCTTGGTTGGCTTCAGGAGTGGGTGCATGAGTGCCAGGAGAGGGCAGGAGCTGTGACTGAGTTTTGGGTGAAGGAAAGCAGTTTCCATCTCTCTCCTTCTCACACTTCCTACTTACAGGAGGTGTGAAACGCTTCCTTGCCTTCTGGGTGTGCCTCTCAGTGGTTTTATAGAAGTCTGTCACCAGGATTTACATGTCAGTGTAAATCTCTTCAGCTTCCCTGCTTGAGGGCATGGATTTAGAGCTACGTGAATGTATGAATTTTTTTCCCGAAGTACTGGAGAGCACAGCTTTGCTTAGTGCTTCCTGAAGAACAGAACTGCAAATCGTTCCAAAATTGGTTTAATTGCACCATTTCAAAGTGGATGAAAGTGCTTTGCTTCTGCTACAAAATCTGGAGGGAGGAGGAAAAAATATGTCTAAAAGTCAATAACCATTAGCCTCAGCACAGCACGGGGGGAAAACCTGTGAGCTCTGGGGAGCCAGAGAGTGCTTCTCTGCAGAGGAGTAAAAATATCTCCTGCAGGAGAGCTGGAGCAGCCTTTGGGGTTGGTGCTCTGCAAGGCAGGGAAATTGGTGTGATCTTCCTGATGCCTTGGCATGGCAGAGGAGGGTGCTTAGGAAACCTGGCCAGTGGAGCATCTCTGCTAGAGAGCATTGCTCCAGTTTCCAGCACCCTCTGCAGGAGGCAGGTATGGGGGTGGAAGGCAAAGACCTCGTCTTGTCTCGTGAAGAATCTCCCCAAAATGTCTCGTGAAGAATCTCCCCAAAGTCATGTCCCCATTTCTGAACAAGCCTTTTCTGCACTGTAACTTGTCCTTGTGTGTGTGTTTTGCTCTTGTTTGGAAACAGAGCCTGGCCAGGGCTGACCCTGCCTGGGCACTGCATTTGCCAAGCCCTGCCATGGTTCCTTGTGCATTGTGACCTCCCTGGGACAGCAGAACTGTGATAATGCCCTGGAACTGCAGACTTTTATTTGTTCCTTCCTTGCTTTAGAGGTTTCTTTCCAGCTCTCTGTTTCAGTGGCCCTGTGTTTCTCTCTCTGATCTGCTGTGGCCTTCTCGGAGGGCTCCAGCAGTGACGCCAGCTGTGAAGTTGTGACTGCTGGCATTGCCTGAGCAGACAGGTTTGTGACTTGTATCACCTCTGCCTGTGCAGGCTGTGGTTTGGGTTTCATCCCCAGCTGTTCAGCTGCCAGTGACAGGTCACAGTGCTGGGACAGGTGATGGGAGTTTCATCATCTTTGTTTTGTGTGGGGCTGGTGCTCTGCTCAGCACTGTGGCTGGGGGGGGTGATGGATCTGCAAGAGGCCCAACCTTGTAGTTTTGCTTTCAGCTCTTTCTGGTTGGAGATCTGGGGGTTTGGAGGGAGGAAAGCTCCTCACTGTCTGTCCTACAGATGCTTTCTCATTTTGTGAGGGATGCAGGAATGGTGCAGGTGTTTGTGATCAGGGCCCTGGTGAAGGATGGCTGTGCTCCCTGAGGGTGGCAAGCAGGCAGGGCTGGTTTGTGTTCAGGGTGTGACACCAGTGTTCTGGTGCCAGGGGCCTGTGGACAGTGGTCTTGCACCACATGTGGACATGGATACTTCACTGCTGAAGCTGCAGAGTTGAGATTTCAGCTCCCAGCTTCACTCTTTTCCTCCTGTGAGGGAAAGTCCATCATTGCAGGTCTCTTTTGGCACCATAATCCTGTTGACCTCTTTCCATGGGCAAGCCCAGGCTGTGGGCTTGAACCAGCAGCTGCACTTTCCAATGTGATGCTGGTGATAAAATCCAAATGTGACTTCCCTGCTGACTAAAAATCAATCTCCCCTACCCTTTGGAGAGGACAGGGGACAGTATTCCCAGGGTTCTTTCCAAATAGCTGGATTTTTCAGATGCCTCAAGTTTTTACAGTGAATTTTTTTTGTGCTCAATTAAGTCCTAAAAGTAGTGTGTGGGCAGGTTCTGTACCTGCTCTGCCCCCTCTGTGATGTGGGACCAGTATGAAAGGAGGAGGGGACAGAATCAAACCCAGGTGCCAAACTGGCAAAATTCCCCATCACAGAAGTGCAGGAACTCGTGGGCTTTCGGAGCTCCCAGGTGATTATTTTGATATATGAATCATCTTTTGTTTCCACGTGGGATGTGGAGGGGGAGGTGAAGTATAAATGATTAAGAAGTTGATAAGTCAGTGTGAGGAGGGCTGGAGCTGGGGGCGCAGCTGGCACGTGTCACCTCGGAGCTGCCTCTGGGCGGCTGTGCCATTTCCATCCCTTGTGACTTTTCTGTTTATTTTTATCATTCTCGCCCCTGAGGTGGGAGAGGGGATGGAGGTAGGAGCTGGGCAATGAAATCAGGGAGGAGAAAGTGGAGTTGGGTATTGAGTTGTCTCTTTTCAGATGATGTCTGGGGCTTGGTGTGTATGACCACCTCCTGAGGTGGAGTTGAGTGCTGTAGGGTGGAGCTGGTGGTGCAGGACCCAGCCCTGCCCTTCAGGGGTCCTGGACATGCTGCTTTCACCGTCCTTTGCCTGCCTCTTGCCCAGCTGTAATTGAGAGAGCTGCTGTGTGCCAGGTGACCTGTGAAAGGCAAGAGGAAACGGCCTCAGGGTGCACCCCAGGGTAGGTTTGGATTGGTTATTGGGAAAAATTTCTTCACTCAAAGGGTTGTCCAGCCCTGGAGAGGCTGCCCAGTGCAGTGGTTCAGTACCATCCCTGGAGGGATTCAAAAGATGCCTCGATGTGGCACCTAGGGACATGGTTTAGTGGTGGCCTTGACACTGCTGGGAGAATGGCTGGACTCGATCCTGGCAGGCTTTTCCAACCAAAATTGTTCTGTGTTTCCGTGGTCTCAGTGTGGTGGCCACCAGGACTGAGGGCAGGGGCTCATCAGCCCCAGCGTGGGCAGGAGCTGTGAAGGGGTGATGGCTCCTGTCTGCTTGTCCCTCACATCTTCTGCAACAGAGCTGTCAAACCATGCCAGGTTTCACAAACAAGCTGCTATTAAAAGCTCCTGTGGATCTCTGCTGACAGAAGTGGGGTAGGGAGCACACTGCAGACACACTGGTGGCAGATGTGAGCAGACAGTCACGCTGGGGACAGCGGGGTGACAGGCAGGGACCCAGACTGAGGGCAGCAGGGCCCCTGGGATGCAGGATGCTGCCTGGACCTTCAGTTTGGCAGGCTGGGGTAGCTGCAGACAGCTCATGGTGAGCAATCCCAGCTGCCAGGCTGGACCTGGTCCGTGCTCCTCTGGGGAATGCTGGCGAGGGGCAGCACACACCATCACCATTGGGAGTGGAAATGTGCTCAAATCTCACCCAGCTCTGGGCTCAATCCCAGCTGGTTTCAAAGGGATGGTGCAGAAGGATGGACCCTCAGCCCACACAGAGCTTACAGGGAATGTGGTGCTGGGTGCAGCCTCTGGGCTGCTCCGATGGCTGCAAAGGAGTTGCTTTATAATGCAATAAAGGAATGCTTTATGAGCTACTCTACTGATTGCAGAGGATTTGAGAAGATAAGAGATTGCTGAGGGCTGTGGCCCTTGAGGCTGTTCTGTGAGGTGATGGACTGAAACCATGGAGAGGAGGCTGCTCCTGCCATTCCCAGAGCAGCACCTCATCCCCAAAAGCAGCCAGGGCTGTCATGTCCAGGTCTTTCTACATCACTGAGCTTTTCTAAAAGTAGCCCCAGAGCATGGGGAGACAAGCTGGTGTTCTGTAAACTGAAAAAACACAGATCCCAGAGGTGGGTAAAGTGACTGGCTGTACAGACGTGTGGCATTTGCTGTCTGGAGCTCCCTTCTCACACCTGGGCCGTTTGCAGTGGGAGCTCCTGCTTGAATGCCACAAACTGCAGGTGCTGGCATTGGCTTCAGGGTGAGCTGGGCTCCTTCAAGGAGCCAGCAGAGAAGTAGAGACCCCAAGGATTGATTCACCTTCCAGCAGTGCCAGAGGTGCCCCGGTTTCTCCTGCTGTTGGATGAGAGCTGCCTGCCACAGGCACCCCGGCGATGGCATCGCTGCAGGCTCCTTCAGCTCCCACCTCCTGGCCCTTCATCCTGCAAGCAAAACTTTATCAGAGCCAGTGTTGCACAGAGCAGCTCTTCTGCAGGAGTTGAACTGTGCAGATCCTTGTGGCTGGTAAGCCTAAAAGTGAAGGAAAACTCAGATTTGGTGACCTTGGGCTTGGCATTTGGCCAAACAGCTCCTGGTGACAGAGCAGAGGGCATAAGCTTGGAGCTCACTGTGTGGGGAAGATTTCCCTGGGGAGAAAGCAACTTATTCCTCAAACACACCCCTCAAATCTCCTGTTCCTGCGCTGTGATGCCCAGAATGGTTCATGTACCCTTCCAGGAGCATCTCCAAGCAGCTCCAGCCACGCTCCCATTGCACCTCTCTGGAATAAACCCAACCTTGTCATTGGCAAAGGCACTTTTAAAAGAGGCCCTAATTAGTGTCTATAAATTGCTTTCTTTAACCTTTCCAAGCTGATGTGATCTGTTCCCTTGTTACTTCAAACCCTTTCTGAGGTGTCTTAATTTTCCACCCACATTATTAATCTCCTGAAGCTTTTTTTCGTGGGGGTTCCATGTCCAGGTCTGTGAGTGCATTTATCTGTCTGAGAAGGGTTTTCCCCTGACTATTTTGCCTTTTGAAGGGCTCTGAAAAGAAAAGATCTCTTATCACCATCAGTCTGAGTGTATATCTGAGTATGGGAATGGTTTGAGTCAGAAATTAAAAGTTTCTTTTCACTCACAAAGGCATTTCTCGAGTTTTAAGCTCACCGGGTGTGGAAATGAGAACTGTCCTCTTTAGGAAGCTGCATGTGAGAGCCTTTGGCAATGATGAATTCTGTTAATTTTGTTAATGGGGGTTGTGTCTTCCAAAAGCAGATTCACGTATTTGGCCACATTTTAATTTGGCTTTTTCATGCAATTTGGATGTGATGCCAGCACGGGGTGATTTGCATATGGCAGCTAACGAGAGGCATCTGGGACCATGAGCAATATTGAATCAGCAACTTTCTCTGCTGTCATAACAAGTAAATATTTTTAATTTTTTTTTCTCTACTCTCAAAATTCAACTAAGTGGGGAATTTATATTTGTAAGAGTTTCAAGTACCAACTTTCCTTTTTGAAATTAACACTGAAAGTCCACCTAAGGTTTTCCTGGGATGAGGCCTTCTCCCTCCCCAAATCTGGAGTCAACTTCAACAATTCATTTAACAATTTTTCTTTAAACAAAAAAGTTTGATCAGAGATACTTTTATTTCTCAAAATTTGGTAATTTCCACATAATTTCATTTTCTGGCTTCTACATGTGTGCTGCCTCCCACCATTTCTGACACCACTGAAAATATTTCTGGTGTATTTTATAACAGGATTACAGAGTAATGAATAAACATTGGATTCAAACTGCTTGTCCTGCCAGTAAGAATGGTCTGTTTGGGTTTAAGGTGTTTTTAATCAACCAGGGATTGGGTTTTTAATTAAACCAGGGATTTTAATCAATCAATCAGGGATTGGCCAATCACTGTTGTCAAGATTTTATTTCTTACAAGAGGTAGCTTAAATCACTAAATCATCTTCCAACATTTGGCTGCAGTGTGTTTTGGAGGAGAAACTCGCTCTCTCCTTGGTTCCACGTGCACCTAAATACAAACTGGACATTTCCTTGGTTTACTGGTGTTGTTAATGGTGTTAATGTGTGTGAGGAGTGTTCCTGCCTCCAGAGGAGATGTGGGCAGTGGGGAGGAGAGGCTGGAGCTGCTCAGGCTGTGCCTGCAAGGTGCAGTAGGTGGGATATGTCAGGTCACCATCTGCTCTCAAACCCTGCCCGGCCAAATCACGGCAGGGAGGGCTCAGGATGCAGCAGCCGCCTTCGCCAGGAACGTCAGACTTTTGTGAGCCCAAGGCAGATTATCAATGGCACCTTGATTCAGCCAGGAGCCTGGAGATGTCCCTGCCTACAGGTGCTCAATCAGTGGCATTTAACCTTTCCCTTCCCTGTCCTGGCTGCTCTGCTCCCGGTGACGCGGAGCCAGCCCTGCACGCCCGCTTGTTTCCTGGTGTCTACAGAGCTGCCAAATGTCAAGGCCAGGATTTCCAAGTCTGGTACTACTTGCTGATATGTCAGTGGCTCTTTCTAGCCTGTACTTTCCCAGCTTGTGTTTTCTCCTGAGGGCCCCACTGCCTGCCATGTGCGCGAGGGGACCAAGGCATGGCTGTGGGTGGGATGGAGCACCGGGAGCAGCAGGGCTCCTGCTCAGTGGGATAAAGGCTGCAAGGGCTGCTGCTACAGCCCAGCCACATCCTTGCCCTAGGAGCTGGGACGTGGGGTTTCTTTTTCTTGCAGTTTCTTGCCTGCCTGGCTGCCTTCCAGGTGAGTGTTGTTTCCTGCGCTCCGATTCTCCGTGCGCTTTGTCCCGCTCCGGTAGCGAGGAATCGGAGAGCGTAAACAGCAGCTCCATCAGGGACCTCTGGTGCCTTCTGTGAAACAAGCAGCACAACCCAGAGTGAAATTTTGTCTGCTTTCTCTCCTTTGCTGTGAGCTCAGAGAGCCAAGGCTCTGTCCTGCTGTGGGGCTGTGTTGTGGGGTCTGATCCAGCTCTACCAAGGGATGTACGACAGGAGCCCGATTGCTCCCAGGAGCTCGCTGGCTTTTTGCAGCATTGTTCTGTTTTAAAGAAAAACAACCCACAACCAAAGCCACAGGTCTGCAGCCATGTATCTGATTGTTCTCTGCAAGTGAATGGTGGTGGGGAAATGAATACTTTTTGGGGTGAAACCTGATATTGCCGCTTTACCCCGGTACAGGTGAAAATGCATTTCCTGCCAGGAAGAACTTGCCTGTAAGCTGTGGTTGCAGGCTCTGCTTGCTGCCCCTTTCTCCTGGTCAAGGAGAACTTGAAAAGTGGATTAAATCTATTTTTTTTCCAGATTTAAATTCCTGCCTTTCTGGAGTGAGGCCAGCTCAGCTCAGCTGGTGTAGATTTCTCCCTCCTAGAATCATGGAAAATAGAGGTTGAGAGGGCCTCAGGAGGTCATGTAATCCACCTCCTGCCCCAAGGCAGGATCAACTCTATCTAAAATGCTTGCTAATGAGGGTGGAGTTAGGTATCTTAGTGTATTTATAGGCATCTCCACAGCACCAGAGCACATCTACCTGTGCAAGTAGCCCTGCTTCTCATTCAGTTGAGCATATTTTTCCTACCTGCTTATATTTATCCTTTTTTTTTGCTTTGCATCTCATCCTTACACTTATTGACTGGGAGTTTTCCTACTTCTGTGAAGAATGCTCTAATTCTTTCTTTAATAGCAGTTGCTATGGCAGCTGGTTCAGGCAGTGCCTTATAGCCTAGTGCAGAGCTGCTTCTACAGACACTTCCACCGCTTGTTTTTTCCTCTGGAGCTTGGCCAGATCTTTGGGAAATGTTATCATTCATGGCAAATGTCTTGAGAAAAAATAAAATTAAAAAAAAATAAAAATCAGATGCTGGTATATAGAAACATCCCCTGAGCCTTGCCCACCCTCTAACCCAGCACTAAGGGATGCTAAATAGGCCAGGAAACCAACTGTTTAATTCTGGCTGCTGGTGCATTTGTAATCAAGAGCCAAGATGCAATCAAGCACCTTGCACTCCCTTTTAATTCGGGGAACAAGAGCCCATGTGCAGCTCTGAGCAGGAGGATCCAGTTTCCACTGAGGTCCCTGCAATTTGCAATGTTTGTTGCTGGATTTGGCCTCTGGATTCCCTGGATAGTGTGGGGTAGGCTGGCAGCAAATGCCACTCACGTAGGAAATGGGATTTGGTTTCTCTGGGGTGTTTCTCCAGCTCTGAATATGTTTTTATAACAGTTTGCAGCATTTCTCAGTTTGGGCAAGGTTTTCAAGCTAGGCCTTAATTCACATTTCCCTGGTGGTCTTGTCTGCTGTGCTGGGCTTTGCTTTCAAAGTGGCAAAACATTCCCTGCCTTGAGTGTATGAGCATCAAGCTCTGAAATGTAGTGGGAAACTTCTGAAGTCTCATTTATGTTTGTCTGCCTTTACCTGGGCTGACAAGATAAATCCCATTAGTTAAATAATAATAATAATAATTATAAATAATAATTCCACAATAAAACTCTAAGCAACCCACCTACCAAACAAAACACCACTCACATTTTTTTTTTTTTTTGTCCTAAGAGCTACTGCAATAGAGTTCACCTCTAAAAAAGTGAGACTAGAGCAGGAATTAACCTCTAAGTCACTGTCACACCCTTCTCCTTGCTTGCAGCAGCCCTGTTTTAGCCTGGTTGGCAGCTGATGGTGTCCATGGCAGAGGCAGCTGCACACAGCTTCTGCTTTGTCCCATGTTACACCTGCACCTGTCTGGACACATCCACATTTTGAGTGGCTGGGGAAGATTGTGGCACCTTCAGAGTATTTCCATTTGGTGCAGCAAGGGTCAGAGGTGAGGTGCTGACACTTCCATGGTTCTGGTTGCAATGAGAAGGACTGAGACACGATGGTTTGGTGTATTCATGGTCTTTTAAATTATCTGATCTGAAGGATTCTCTGTGTCAAACCCATCCTTATCAATAACAGCGAATTTTTACCCTGTTCAGTAATGTTGAATGAAAAGCACAAAGTCCTTGCACAGGAACGGAGCAGCTCTGCTGCACCAAGGTTTCATTGCTGCAGGGTGTTTGTGGTTTGCCCAATGACTTGGGACAGGGAATTTGTCTGGAAATCCATCCCAGCTCTCAGCCCCTTGGGGCTGGAAAGGAGCAGCGACCCTGCAGTCGAGAGCAGCAATTTCACTCCTGTTGGGGACGTGGAGAGAAGTTCCTGTACCTGTCTGCCAGCACTGGGTTCAGATCTTACATGCTGTCTGAGGAGACAGGTGAGATCTGACCTGGGCTGCTGTGATTAACCCTCTGGAGAGCCCCACAGGGACCTGGACCTCACACAGGAGCCTGGGGCTGGACAGCACAGAGAGCTCCCACCGAGAGCGAGTTCCAACCTACTTAGAGTTCAGACTCGTCCTGTGCCTCTCCAACTTTTCAGACCTGGTTTATTTTGTCATTTCAGATCCTGTCAGTTTGTCTTTAATTAGCAAGGCTAGAGCAGGGCTCCACAGGAGCTTAAATGGGCCTCTTGTTTTAATTAAAATTGTGGTGTAACAGCCTGAAATAGCAGGTTTTAGAAAGAGCCAGAGCTCCAGCAAAGGAGGACAGTCCCCGTGGATCTGCAGTGACATCTTTCTGCCTGTCAGGCAGATATCACTGGGGTTTCTTTCCTCCTGAAGCTGATGCTGTCACAACAGTGATGCAAGGCCTGAATGTGGTTCCTGAAGTTCCAGTCCAGGCTGTAACCAGCCAGCATCCAACCTGCTGGAACCAGACCAACCAAAGCCACACCATGGGGGTGACAGTGGGTCATGGAGAGGTGCTGGAAGTCCATTTTGCTTTTATTAGAAGGGCAACTGAGTTTAAAATTTCATCTGAAAGGGCACCTAAGCAGCATTCCTTGTGCTTTCATAGGAAATTTATTTCTTATAACTTCAATCATGCAGTTCTGAAATAGCTACGAAAAAGCTGCTGCTCTGTCCCCTGACCCAAATTACTCTCATTTGTGGCAATTTTCTATCACTCTTCAGAGCCAGGGAAGCTGTCATCTGAGTACAGGTCAGCACTGGATCTGTAGCATTAATTGTAGACTTGGGCCATCATTGCATTTCCTCAGTCAGTGCTCTAGGATTGGCCACGTGTTCAGTAATGGGAACGTTTGCAGCATTGATCTGTCACTTACCCTACGGGGAACAAGTGAACGGGAAATAATTCTTGCTCTGCTTACATCCAGAGACTTGTCTTGTAGCTCAAGGGCAATATTTGTTGACTGATTTTTCTCCTGTGAGGTGGGATTGACAGCTTGGGTTGCAGGTGGAGGTGGAAGGAGCTGTGCCCAGCACAGGGCAAGGGTGCTGTGGCAATCTGCCTTTGCCTGATCCTCGTGTCATTCTGGTGGGGTTCAAAGCTTCCACAAGCAGGTTTCTCACTCAGCTGTCCTGGGCCAAGCTCTGATAGGAGCACCTTCAGCTCCCACAATCTGGGGCCTTCCTGTGGATCCCTGAGCATTTTGGCACAGATCTCTAAAAGATATTTTTGGGTATTTTGCTTTTATTGCAGTTTGGTCACCTAAAGCACAGTGCTCCAAAGGATACAGGGTCTACATGAAGAACACTCAGCTCCTTCCTGCTGGGTGCTGCTGTACTGACCACCCTATTAATCACTGCCCCATGGTATTTAAATATGTTGGCATGGCATTTTGAGTCCCTCAGGGTTTGCCCTGATCAGAACCAGGAGTTCCCAGCAGCAGTGGAAACATCTTGAGTGTGCCATGGGGAGGGAGGAGCGGTTCCCTGGGACAGCCAGTTCCCAGTTTTGGAAGCTGACCCCAGTGCCGTGGGCTCCCCACCCTCCTCCTTCCCTTCCTGCAGGAAGGGCCTGTGGGTTTTCCAGCTGTGGAACAGGAAAGAAATGGGGATCCTGTTTACCAAGCCACTGAGCTGCTCACATCTGTTTGAGCTCCTCCTTGTCCCGTGCTGCTCACGGCTGTGTTCTCTTTTGCCAGCTGTCCTCTGCTGTACCCTCTGCTAAGGGCTCTTGGTGTGTGGAGCTCCTGACCTGCCACAGCTGGAGAGGCTTTCCAAACCCAGCAGGCTGAGTCCAGCACTGGTTCCTGTGTGACTGGGACCTGAAAACAACAGCTTGGCCACCCAGGGATCCTGGGGCTGGAGGGCACAAGAGGTTTACTTCTTTTGTTTACTGCCACTGCAGTGGGCAAAGCTGGTTTTGCCCTGTCCCAAACAGCTTCTATGTTAGATCCTAATAACATCCAATGCAATATCTGCTCCTTGGGAGGTGTCAGGTGGTGTCTGACATGTGCAGGAATGTGGAGGTTTGGTGGGACTCATGCAAAGACTGGGCTGTGTTTATCCCCCACTAAAATATGAGAGGACTTTGGGCTCTTTTATTATGGTAATCCCTTTGCTCTTGTTGGGATGTGTGAATTCTCCACAGCTGGGGTAGAAGCCAGGAGGATGAGACATGGAGCTGTGAGGGGGTTTGCTGGTGGAAATGCTGGGGGTGTTGCTGTCAGAGCAGGCTGCAGATGCTGCAGGAGCAGGGTGAGTGCTGAGCCTGCCCTGGCTCTGGGACAGCCTCAGCAACAAAAACCTCTTTAGATGGGACACAATTTGTGGTGTAGAGTGATGGTGTAAAACACTGCCTTGGGGGCACAGGTGTTTCACCTGAACAGAAGTGTCCCAGGCTTGGGAGTGTATTTGCTTTGGACAAAAGCCGTGTAGCTGTGCTCACACCTCCCCTGGGACACACACAACTCGGGAAAGCAGCAGGGCTGCCAAGAACATGTGGGGACACAGCCAGGGTGGCCTTGTCTGGGGCTGCAGGTGGCAGGGAGGGAGCTTTTGTGCTGTCATTACCTCTGGGCAGTGAGTTGTTCCCTGGGGTTTGGGGACAGCAGGAGTGGCCCCAGGGAGCTCTTTACCCTGGCAGTGCTTGGGTCTGGCTGCAGAGGCTGCCCTGGGGCTGAGGAGGCTGTGGCAGTGCTGGGCATGGCACAGGGTGCTGGGGGGTGGCTCATGAGCAGCCCAGGCACCCAGAAAGTGATGGAGCAGCTGGCCTGAGCTGAAATGAGGCTCTGGACAGCAGCAGTGGTGGCTGTGTGCAGCGCTGGGCTCACCTCAGCAGCAGAGGGTTTGTGCAGGAGGTGATGGCTGGTGCAGGGACCAGGCTCTGCCACTCTTTCCTTGGGAAGGCAGGCACGGTGCTCCTGGGGGCTGTGTGCTGTGTTCCTGCAGCATTCAGTGCTGCAGCATCCCAACAGCAGCACTGAGGTGCCCACGGAGCCAGGCTGGCCTGCATGCTCAGAGCAGGGTGCTCAGAGACCTGTGCATGGCCACAGCCAGTGCTGGCACCAGGGCTGGTGCTGTCTGGAATGGGCTGTGCCAAGAGCCAGGCTCTGGCAATGATCCCTGCCCTGCTGCAAGCAGGACAAGGTGCCCTGAGCAGGGAGAATGGCACTGACTGTCACCTACTCCATTTAATTGCACTTGGGAGCCCTTTTTTTATGGCCTATTTTAATTTTTTTTTTTTTTTTTTGGACAGTTGCTTAACTGGGTAAGTAAACTGGAGAAAAGAAGCTGTCCTTGTTTAAAGGGGTCTACCCTTAGCCCATAAAACTGGGCCAGATCTACTGGTACATGCTGATGCTTTGTGCAGCCCTGGAAAGGAAAACAGGCATAAATATCATGTTATAGCTGTTCTGCTTTACTCCATGAATCTGGATCAGTGTCTCTCTCCCTCCTAATCGGGTTAGTTTTCTTTTGATCTACCTCTGTTAAGGAAATCTAAACTGATTTAGCTATTCCCATCCATTTTCCATTTGCCTGGTGGCTCTTTCCACAAGGCTGTCTCAGCTCTACCCTAATTACTGTTGAGTTGTTTGATGCTGTAGCAGGTGACACTCTGCTGTAGAACTTTGTAAATCTTAACCAATATTCACTGGGAATTTTTTGGCAGATGTTTTGTTTCATTTTTGGACAGATTAGTTTTAAATTGGCAAATGCACTAGGCTTAAGGAGAAGACAATTGCTACTAGCTGCCGAAAAGAAAACACTAATTATCAATCATGTTTTATTGAGCCTCTGTTGAACTGATTTGCCATAGAAAACATAATTTTCTTCTACTCTAGCTTCAGGACATCTGATTTTTGAGAGTTCTGCTCTCTTGATAGCAGTGATGTATGATGCAGCATAGAAGAGAGGCAAAAATTAGCTCAGGATTAAAATCTGTGACATCTCAGAATTTTAAGCACTTGTTTTTAGGGACATAAAACCATTTTCTATGCTGAAAAATGCCATAAAACCATTTCAGACACATCTTCCTTGTCACTTCTGCGTGAAGAGGTGTCCCTGCACGTGATTTACAGCAGAGTTCAGTGGCTGCCATGGCTTGTTTGCTTGCTCTCCATGAGTCCCAGTTTTCAGTCCTGTGAGACAAGAGAAGAGCAGCTGGGGGAAATCTCAGCGTTCCTGCCTTGCTGTGGGGCTTGGCTGCTCTTCCTGTGACTTGGAGCAGCAGCAAAGCTCCCACTGCCTCTGGAATCACCCTCGTTTTGCGAAGCTGCTGCTACAGTCATTAAGTAAATCAGGTGTTTAGTGAGTTATTATCCACTGAGGTCACATGTGGTGGCTGAAACCTCTCTCAATGTGCCCCTGGTGTCTGTAACACACAAACTGCCCACTGGGGAAGGCAGCTGGGGTGAAAAGGAGCATCTTCCCAGCTGGCTCATACAGCCCCTTCCTGACTGGGCTGCTTTTTCTCTTGGGATGAGTTGGACAGGGCAGCTTTTATCCAGCTGTTTCTCTTGTGAGAGGGCAGTGCCATCTGTGAGGGGAGATGCTGTGCCCTGGGTGGCACAGACACGTGGCAGCTGGCCCAGGAGTGTGGCCAAGTGGGACTGGTCAGTGGGTCAGGGTCAGGCTGCACATCTGCCCTGGCCCCTGTCCATCACTGCTGGGAAAGTGCTTCATCCAACAGCAAATTTCTCCTTTTTTTAGCAAGACTGTAGGAGAAGAAGGGATTTCCAGCCAGGGAGCTGGGAAATCATTTAAATCTAGTCCATTGTCTGAAGAAACTCCTTGATTTAAATATGGGGAAGGAGGGATCAGATGGTTGCAAAGCATCTCAAAACTGCTGACAGTGTAAGGACCTCCTGATGAGAGCTCCTGTTCCTTTCCTGGTCCTTTGAAAAACCACCTTTTAATGCTTTTTGGAATTTTACTGCAGAACAGAAACCCAAGGGAAGGTTTGTGCATCTTGCAGAGCTGCTCTGGGGCTCAGGAGTGTCCAAATTCCCATCTGACTGGGGCTGCCCTGGCAGGTGCTGGGGTGGAGGAGGAGATGGCCTTGCCTTGCCTCTTGTCCCCTTCCCAGGGTGACTCTGCAGTTCCCAGCTGCTGTGATTTGCCTGTGTGTGCTGAGCTTTCATCTCTGCTTTTATGGGTGCGTTATTTGTTAGACTCTCTGGTGCAATATGTTCTTCTTAACGTCTTTGATGCTGTGGTGCATCACAGGCACAAAACCAAATCAAACCAATCTGGTTTGTTGGGTCTGTGCACAGAATGAGCCCTCCCAAGGAGCTGGGTTTGTGCTGGAGAGCAAGGCTCTGGCAGCAAAGAGGTTAATGCTGTCTGTCCCAAAAACTCTCTGTCACCTGGTTGCCACCTTTGAGCCCAGACAGCTGTTCTGTCCCCAGAGCAGACTGTTTGCTCCCTGAGGGATGTGTGTGCTGCTGGTGCCCTGTTTGGTGGCAGTGGCAGCCCCAGCTGGTCCTTTGTGTGTCCTTCAGGCCAGAAGTGGGTGGTGAATGTGTGGAGAGCTTGGCCACCAAAACACGTCCATCCCTGAGCTGTAGGTGGCACAGATGATGCAGTTTATGTAGCCAGCACCCATTTTAAATCACTTTTTGCTGGTGGTCCTCTTCCTCTCAGCTATGCTGGATGGAGCAGAGGTGACAGAGGTTGGGATGTGGGGCCAAGCCAGGATTACAGCTGTGGGAGTGGCAGCAGCCAGGGCAGAGGATGAGTGCAACCTTCACATGCTCACTTCTCAAAGGGGAACAACTAGAATTTGGTTCAGGGTTTGTAGGTCAGGTTTCCATTATACAACTGTACTGGTTGCAGCTGCTTGTGTGAGATCCAGACCTCGTTTGATGCTCCTGGTGGGGTGGGCTCCTTTCCCTGGGAATGATTCTTTGTGATCAAATGAACAGAAAGAAACAGGATTTCTCTGTTGTAGCACTAATTGGGTGCTGATGGAGGGTTGGAGTGGGATTGCCTCAGCCTGTGAAATGTGGGAAGCATAATAAAAGCATTTTTTACAAACAACTGACTGGAAAAATAGTAATTTTCTTTAAGTCTGTGTTTTTCCCAGACAAAGGTGAACCAAAAACAGCTGGGGAGGGATCTTGTGCTTGATTACAGATCTAGAAATGAGGCTCAGATCTCCTGCATCTCCCAAAACAGACACAGGTGCTCTTGGCACAAGTCAAGTGAGCATTTGGGGGTCTCTGCCCATGCCTTCAGGACAGGACTTCTTGTGTGAGAAAGGTTATACCCCTGGTTCAGTGAGGGAGAGTACACCCCTCCCACTTCATTTCACAGGAGATTACATGGTCCATGAAGTCTCCAGCAACCAGAACATTTGGATTGCTGTCTTTGTGAGGCTTTGTAAGAGCCCTGTCACCTTGGCTAGCCAGCCCTACTCCTGTCAGTGAAGGGCTTGCTCTCAGAAAAGTGTTCAGGAGGATGCTCCAGGTCTCCTCTGCTGGCTGTTGGTCTGCAGAAGAACAGCAGAAGCTGCCAGAGTTTCTCAGTTACACTCTGTGCTGGAGGTGCTGAATTTTGGGGTTTGGAGCAGCAGGAACCAGAGGAGTGCTGGGTCCAGCCCCAGGGATGGCACAGGGCTGCACATCTGCCCGTTCCTGTGTGTTCCCAGCTCCTGGTCCCCTTTGCTGTCACTGGCATCCACCTCTGCAGGCTGTAATTAGTGCTGTCAGCAGAGTGGTGTCAGCAGCCACTTCAGCTTTAATTACTTTAATGAACTTATCAAGGTGGGTTGAGCTACTAAAGCATTTTGTTGTTCCTGTAAACATTCAAGTCACAATATTAGGCTGTGGAATTGATGGGGGGTGATGCAAAGCTGGAGCCTGGCTTTCCTCTTGTCTTAACATTCAAAATTGGGGTTATTTGAGTTAATTTGATCATGTAGTCTGTTCTCCTCAAGCAGCACGGCAGGAGGGAGTAAGGAGGCTCTCTCCCCCTTTACTCCTCGGTGTAAGGGGTGCAGTGAGCACAGGACAGCCTGCCATTCAAGCCCAGAAGATGGATGTCACCATTCCTGCACTGAGACAGCTCAAAGGTGGTCCGTGGCACTCAGGCTCTTGTAGTGTTAAATATGTAATGAAAAACTCCCTGATAAGAGGGATCTGCAGGTGAGGGAGCTTTCAGAAACAAACAGGATGGGATAAAATGGCTCATTAACAACACTGGGTTTACTACAGAAATAAGCAGGGTTTTCACTGCTGCTGGGAGGAGAATGGTCCTGCTGTTGCTAGTGACAAAACATAATGGGGAATTTTAATGGCTGTTAATTATTTTGTAAACTGCTATTTTATTGGGAAATGTGATACACTTTGGCAAACTGAAGCTGTTCTCCACTGGTGCAGAAAGGAAAAGCAGAACTCCTCTGAGCTGCCTCTTGCTGCAGAGGCTGGGGGAGGCATTTCACTTACAATTCCACCTTGGTCTTTCATCCTGGGGTGAGAGTCCTCTCGCAGGGATGAAGGGAGAGAAGTCAACAGATGGTTGGGCTTGATGGTCTTAAAAGTCTTTCCCAGCCTTAGCAATTCTATGATTCTAAGTGGGGTATGTTGTGCTCTGTCTGCTCCCTGCTGTTGCCTGTAACTCCTTGTTCCCAGCATCAAGGAGCTTCAATGTTCAGAGATACTGCTCTGATAAGTGGGGTGCTTTAAACCTATGTAAGAGCTGCAGGAATGACGTATTTTTTAATTTGGTGGTTTGAACTATGCATTTAGTTAATATATATTACAATAATATATTCATATAACACATAATATGTATAATTATAATAAGCTCAGCATGTAAACACAAAGTAAAGAATTAAGAATAAATAAATCAGTGAATGCATAGAAACTGAAGTGCTCATCTCACATCAGTGACCTGGCTTGAAGCATAAGGCAAAGCACTTTCTGGAGGAGACTTTCAATTCTTTTCCTCTTTATGTTAAGTAAAAGGCTCTCAGACTGCCCCAAAGGCTGGTAGAGTCTTGAGCTCAGAGCTCCAGCCTGAGCTGCAGTAGGTTTAGACCCCAAACCTCTCCTTCCTCAAGGGAGCATCCTTGTTACCCTGGCAGGAAAGTGAGAGCTTTTCTCTCTCTGCCCATCACTGATCTGAAGGGGTTTGCTGAGTTCAGGCTGTATTGTGCAGATGAAAGATTGAAGCTGATGGAGATAGCTTTTGAAAGTGAGGTGAAAAAGGAAAGTGCTGCCAACCCCATGCTCAGTTCCTTTCTTTTCTGCATCAAAGGGCCGGGAGCTCAGCAGAGGAGAGCTGGCAGCAAAAGCTGTCCTGAGTTCACATGAGGCTGCACTTTGCGGTCTGTGCACGGGGCAGGGATGGGTGAACACAGCCAGCTGGGCTTTATTTTACCTTTCTAAGGTCTAAATGACCTGTCAAGCTCTGGAGCAGCCTCCCAGCAGTCACAGAGCTGTAAAGCATCTCCTTGCCTGGGAATGCTCATCTTCTGCTTCTTGAAGTGGTGGCAAGCAGAAATCACGTGGAGCTTGGGGCAGAAGTTGTTTGAGTGAGTTTTCAACTTTGTGTGATGGAACAGATGAGATAATTATTAAAACAAGGTGATCTGTGTGCACAGTACTCACAGTCAGGATATAGACCAAGCCAGGTTGTATGACTGTGTGCCTGCTTGTTTTGGCCAAATTTGAAGGCCTCTTTGCAGTCTCTGTCTCATTTATTGTAAGCACCACTGTAGCTGTGAAAAACCTGCATTTCTGCCCAGCTCAGGTGCTGAGTTTTGATTCCACTCTCATGTGTGTGAGCTGGTTTCTAGGCAGTGCTGAATACCTCTGGTGATGGTGTTCACAGATAAAGTTGACTTCTCTGACAAGAGTTTGTTGGTAACCAAGGGATACTGGATTTAAGGATTGCTTTGGGATTGAAGATGTTTGACCTGGAGAGCAAATTTGAATGCACTGCTTTGTTAATATGAAGAATAAATTGTGGGCTGTGTGATTTGTCTGTGTGACAGGTGCTGAAATGAAGGTTGAAAGAGCAGTGGTTGGAAAATCTGGGGAAATAGTGAGATTTGATCAGCCCTTAAAAATTACAAACTTCTGGGACTTGGGCATGTGGGAGTAGGGATAAAAAATTGCTGTTAGCACTGAGGCTTCACCTGCTGTGTCCAAATGCTCTTGGCTAAACAAGAGAAAGGATGGGGGAGAGTAAAGTTTTCTTGTGCTTAAAGGGCAGAGCTGGGACCTGGGCTCAAGGGCAGTGTCACAGCTGTGCCATGGATGTCACCATGACCTTGGCAAAGAAAGGTCCAGAGCCTTGGTCTAACTAGGGCTGAGATATCACAGCTGTGAAACAAGGCAAAAACTGATTGTAAAATCCCAGGAGATAGCCTGGAGCTCACTCCTCTGATGGAAGCTGCACTTTGGGAGATCTCTGGATGGAAGGTGCTGTTGAAATTCAAATCTCTGAAATGTGTAAAATTTTCCTGCTGAATAATTACAGGTTTCAAAAGCAAAAGGGCTGCTAAGGATTGCCAGTGCTTCTCTGGTAAAGTTCAGGTTGCTGCTAAACTTGCATGAAAGTTTTTTCTGTAATGTTTGTTTTTTAAAATGAAACCATATTCTGTCTTTATCTGATATTAAAAAAGGGGGTAGAGGGGTGATTTTCTGCTTTTGTAGACATTTCCCTTCCCACACTGCTCAGCAGCATGACATTTCCAGCTGGGAGCATTGCTGAGGAGCAGAGGGTGAGGGTGTAGCAGATCTTTCACTGCTGGCCTGTCCTTGTGGCCTCCCAGGTGTGGAATGGTGTGAGGCACCCCTGGGCTGGCAGCAGCTCCCTGTGGCACTGTCCCCCAGGGCTGGGCTGCTCTGGGTGTGTGTCCTGCTCACAGCCTGCCTCAGGAGTGTGAGGATCCCTGCCTCTGAAAGATCTCCATCCCCAGTGTGCTCATCCCAAACCAAAAAGAGACAAATTTGGAGGTGGGAGAAAACAAAACAAGAATAAGCAGTGTTGATTGAGGTCAGAGTGGAGAAGAAACAGCCAGAGCAGAGGGGACAGTGCAGGGTGTGGTTAGAGCAGCAGGACACAGAACAAGAGTGTCTGAAGAGGGGCACAGGAGGAGAGCCCAGTCTGCCACGAGCTCCTGGGATGTGGTCAGCAGGCTGTCCTGACTGTTCATTCAGCATGAACTCAGGGCAGCTTGAAAAGCAGATCTGTGTTTCCCCACCCTCCACCACAACCCCTCTACCGTTACTCTGAGTAGAAAGTTTCCTCTTTTATAATTGAAACTCTTGAAAACATTCATGTGGTTCAGGTCACCATACAGCTGCTTAGCTGAGGCCATGGGATGCCTGAAACACGAGCTGGGGCAGAGGCTGTTGGCTCTGGAACCTAAGAGCACTTTCAAATGGCAATAGGAACTATTTCCTGCTCCACGGAGCACATCAGAGTATCCTCTTGCAAATCCTGTCAGTCTGGCTTGTGTGGAGGTTGGAGGGGGCCTTTGCAATTCTGATCCTCTGATCACCTGTTAGGTTATTGTGTTCATGTGGCTGGGGAAGCTCTTCACGGACTCAGACAGCTGCAGAAATTTCCCTCCTGGCATCATTGCTCTCTTTCATTTAAACACTTCTCAGGCTGTCATTTCTATTAAAGCAAATTAATTTTTATGATGCATTTCCTTTCTGGTACCCTGAAAGACTTCATTTCTTTTAAACTTAGTACAAACAGGTGCTGAGGCTCCTTGTCTCAGAAGATGGATTTTGGTCCAACACATCAAAAGTTTCTGAAGGTGTATACAAGTGAGATCCTCTGTGCTGCTCAGATAAAAGGCACATGTTGTGTTGATTTTGTGTTGTCTGAATGGATCTGCAGGTGTTGTCCAAGAAGTGGTTTTTGTAGGAAGAAAGCTGGAAGAAGCCAGAGGAGTAGAACAGGAGGTCCTGGTTGAGTTACTGACTCTGTAGGTGCCCTTTGTCAGAAACCCAAAGAGGAGATGTGCTGCTCACCTGCTTGGGCCCACCAAGCCCAAAATTTCAGGTGTGCACTCAGGAGATGGGGGATGCAGGTGCCCCTGGAGCTGCTGCTGGGGAATGTTGTTGTTCCCTTCTGAGGCCACTGACCCGTGTGGTTCCCACCCCAGCAGGACCATTCCCTTTGTGAGCTCTCACACCCTAAAAGCCAGCTCTGCTCTGCTGGTGCCAAGCTCCTGACTCATCCTTGGGAAGCTTGGCCTTGGGTTGCTTGGTCCATGCCTCCCAAAGTCTGAGTTAATATATTTTTTTTAGCACTCTTTAAATCAGGACCGGTGAAATAACTGCTCTGAAGTGCCTTGTAAAGAGAGAAGAGGCTCTGTGGCAGCCCAGGTGTTTCTGTCACTGTGATATTGGGGAATCTGCTTTCCTGGCTCCCTGCCCACAGCAATCCTGCTGAAGGCAGCTGAGCCCAAAGGTTACATAAAACACTCATCCCTTTCAAATCCCATCATCTGTTTAAAAACCATCCCAAAAGGATTTATTTATTCTTCCAATACCAGATGACAAATGGGAAACCAGGGAAGTAATCTTTGACTTTAATTTTGCTTTATGTATTTAACATTTCCAATGTGGGCCAATTTCACTGTTGGTCTGATATAAGGGGATCAGGATACTTTTGAACATGACACTACATCTTTAGAAAGGTGTGTCAGGCAGCAGCATCCTCTAATTTTTATTTTCCCAATTGAAATGCATTTGGCTTTGTTTCTGCTACGCCCTTCAAGCACCGTGGCTGCAGATGGGTAACTCGCACCTTCCCTTATCCCAGTAATCCCAGGTGGATGGCAGCCTGTAAAGAAAGATGCTTTATCATCACTAGCACTAAGTGGATTATCAGAGCTTGAAGTCCTACATGCAGAACAGGAAAAACGTGGGATGCAGCAGGGTGTGGGGGCCAGGCTGTGGCACATCCATCCCAGGAACAGCTGTAGGAGGTTGTCCCTTTGTGGCATTGCTCTTGTTGCTGTGGTGCTGCAGTGATGGATAAGGGTCAAAGCATAAAGAAAAAATGGATTGAAATATTCACAGACAGGGGGACAAAGAATTGGACTGTGCATTAAGTAAATGTATGACTTGTTGACTTGCTGTCAGAATAAAACTTGCATAAGCCAGGCCCCCAGCCCTGCTGTGCAAACCAGGCTCCTGGGGGCTGAGGAGGGCTGTGCCCTCTTAAGAAGCATCAAAGTCAGAAATAGATTTTCCTTGAGAGAAGCAGCACCTGGACTGAGTGTGGCTGTGTGCAGTGTCCTGCCCTGTGAATGTGGCACGAAGCAGATGGGGCTCTGCTGGCCTCTCTCCAGACTTCCCAGGTTTTGTGGGTATTTTAGAAGCAGTGTGTGTGCCTGGCTATAAACTGGGTGGGAAGTGTTTAACAGGCTTTGAACCTTCCCAAGAAAGCTGAGTGATCAATCAGGATGGGATGTCTCGGTCGCTGGCTCAGCAGGCAAACTGGGCCATATTTATTTTTAGGTGTACTATGTGTTTGAAGCTGTCTGAGTGCAGCATTTTGCTTTTTGTGGGGTTTTCTGTCTTTAAAAAGCTTTAGGGAGCTGTGGAGTTTATCAATGAACCAGCATGGGCTATCAGTTGTACATTGCAGGGAGTGGAGGATAAGGCTGAGTGAGTTCATCCTGTTGTTGCTCAGAGTTTAGATATGCTGTAAAATGTGAATATCATTGTATGCTGGGCTAGGAAGCTGGCAGAGCACTCACAGCTTCAGTGCTGTTTTCCTGGCATTGTTTCTCCTGTGTAATAAATATCCCTGCAAAGCCCTGCAGTAAACATGCAGCTTTGAAGTAGCTGAGCCCATCCACAGTCCCATGCCTGGCAGGCTGGGATCAGTCTGTGCAGACATTTGCCAACACCCCTGTGTGTATGTCACTACAAATAATGCTGGAAGGAGCTGCTCCTGCTACACTGCTCTCTGACTAAAGCTGCATTTAGGTGAAAGGGACTTGGATCAATGCGTAGAAATGTTTTATTAACCCAAGTGAAACTTCATTTTATGCAGTGAAATCGTGTGTGAACATACAGAAATTATTGTACTGTCATAGAGACCCCATCTTTTAAAGGTTGCCTGAAAGTGCCTGGTTCACCAAAAGGTGAACTTGAAGAGTTGGGATGATTTCAAAGATAAATTGTTGAGTAAAAAAGATTGAGACAGACCTGGATTTTTGAAAAGTAATGGCCAGTGTGTGTATGTAAACTTGGAGCACACAGGTAAGCCTGCCTGCCAGCAGAGGCAGTTTGCCATTATATATTTTTGGGAGGAATCAGGACCTCCTATCAGGAAAGTGTCTGTTGGGCTTTTTATTTATCCCTCCATGGTATCCATATCAGTTCCAGTTGGCTTTTCCTCTTTTGAGTTATTAATGCTCGAGGTATGCAAGTGCTTGGTATAGATGGGAGTGTAACAGTATCCAGGATTTTATGGTGTAGCTTATTGACTTAGGGGAAATTGCACTAACAAAGGCTTTTTTTCTTTCTTCATCTGGTTTCGGAACTTTTCTGGAAAAGCTGCTTCCAGTGTAAACTCAGTGGGAAGTAACACCACTAAAGAATGATAGCACTGTACCATCTCTTCAGGCGGGAGAGTCGATTGCCCCGTGTTGAATTTTCCTTAGGACCTTTGCAGTGTTGTTTTTGCCTTTCCCCTGCTTTTTAGTTTTTGGGGAGAATTAGTGAGGCTGGGAGGAGAAGGAGCTCCTGAGAAGCAGTTTGCTGTGTTTGGGGAGGAGAATCTTTCCAAGGCAGCCCCGGGACATCTGATGGAGAGCGATTTAAGATCGAGGCTGTATTTTTACAGCTGTTGTAGGAGCTTTTTCCATTTAACACAGCCCAGATGTGAATGATAAAATATAAATTGAAGATTAATGTACACCATCTTGGTGTGTGAGAGCTTCAATTATAGGCAGAGCAAGGAGAATAATGGAAAATACATTTGAGTGATCGCTCAGTTAATATAATTTGCGATGAATTATTCACAACAATTTGTTCACCCAGCTCTTATTGTGATCATTTTCATTCCTTCATTTGCTGTGCGTTTGGAGCTGCTTCCCACAAGTTGTGCTCGACACGTAATAAAGAATCTCCAGGCACCCAGCCCCTGCTCCCCACCTGCCTCCGCCCACAGGTTTGACAGAGCTCAGCGTTTTTGGCACTGAGCTCTCTAAGAAGTTAATCGTGGTGTTAGCATGGAGCCTGATGCTGAACAGGCTGCTGTGACCCCAAACAGCCCCTTCTGGTGGGCTCAGGGGCTGGCAGAGGGCTCATTTCCACTCTGCTCCGTGAGCATATGGGGGGATTGTCCCTCTGCGAGTGGAGGCTGAGCCTTGAGCTGACAGAAGGCATCAGCTGGTGCTGAGTGATTAATCTGTGTCCTTGGAGCTGAAGTGTTTGCTCCCTACCTGTACAGCATCAGTCATGCCTGGAGCTGGGGGAGAAGGTGTTGGGCTCTGCAGGGAAGCTGTGCCACCGGCAGGGTTGAAGAGAGAAGCGTTTTGCACGCTCAGGTGCCTGTGACTTGTGATGTGTGTGAAGCAGCAGAGCAGGTCAGTGGCACTGCCACAGGTGAGGGCCCAGCACTGCACAGCATCACAGATGTGCCCCCCTTCCCTACCCTTAGGGCAGTGGATAAACCAAAAATTCACATTTCCTCCTCAAGTTTATCAGAAAGGAGGAACTTCCTGGCTGTTTGGGAAGGGCTGTTCCTGGGTAAGGGGCATGGAGAAGGTGTCCATGTCCTCCCTCCATGTGCAGCTCACAGGGAGAGGGGGTGATGAAGCTG
>NC_031788.1:4149069-4165884 GCF_001522545.3 Parus major
CTGTGAATTTGGGCTGCCAGGCCGGAATGGGGGCTCATTGCTGCCTTACCCTGTGCTCCCCTGCTGAGCCCTGAAATGCAATCTTCAGCTTAGGACAGGACAGAAAGAAGTCTGATAATCTCTTCTTTGTGCCTTGTCTGCCTGGACTCAGAGGTTCCACATCCACACCTAGCTTCACTACCTGGCTTTTCTGAGCTTTTCTGGTGCCTTGTGGTTGTCAGTCTTCTGTGTGTTGTGAGATACTGGGAAATAAGGTGAGCATGTCCTGAGGGCAGAAGGGAGCCAAGGGGAGGTGCACTGTGAACACGAGGGCTGCTGCAGGGGTTAGTGAAGAATTCAAAGCTTCTTTAGGGTAAGATTAAAACTTCTATGAACCTTAACCCTTCAGGGCCTCTTACAAGCTCTGTCAAGCCATGATCACAGTGCCTTTGACACAAAACCCTGTAACAAGCTGGGATTTATGCTGCTGCTTCTTCCCATGGAGAGACAGCACTTACAAGGTTAATTTGCCAGCATCTACTTGTCCAAATCTCCATAATCAGGCAAAACATGATTATGGAGCTGTGTGTCATTAGTACACAATGGCACTTAACTGACTGAGATTGAATTAAAACCCTAATGGGCAGAACATCCAACGTAAATAAGAGACAAACAGACCCACTGGTGAATCGTCTATCACTCAGCTTGGATTAGGAGAGCAAGAGCCCAGGGCTGGCCAGAAACAGTAGAAGCAGAGTCATTAAATTGGATATACTGGCTGAGGTTCAGTGCTCTTATTACTGTTAAGCATGCAAGTGTTGGGGCTGTGAGTCCAGTGTAGGCGTGGGCTTCCTGCACTGGCCTTCGAGCTGGAAAAAACCCAGAGGCTTTGGATTCACTGTGGTGCTGGATGAGTTTTCTTTGCTGTATTCTGCTTTTTTGCAGCAGTTTCATCCAGCAGGTGTCCATGCCTCGAAATTATTTCCAGCAAAAGTAAATCCAAGCATCCATTTTGAGTTGGGTGAAACAACTCCGTGATGTGAAGTGTTTTATTTCACTTCTGGCTGGTTTTGCCTTCCTTTGTGATAACGTCAGAGCAGTGGCTTCCAATCAAAATTACACTTTGCTTTCGATTTGCCTTTCTTACGAGTGCTTTTTCCAGATCTTTTAAACAAAGCCTCATAAATCATCACTGATGTCATGGTGGGTGTGTTTTCCATGTTCTGTTCTGCGTGCCAGAAGTGCTCAGTCCCCAGGGACAGCCCTGCAGATGGTTTGGGATGTGCTGGGGAAGGAGCTCCCTCTGACAGCAGGACAGGGCTCAGAGGCTGCAGGATGCTTTGGAGTGAGCAGCCTGGCAGTGGTTTTGATTGCCAGCTCTGAGGATGGTTATTGCCCTTTCAGCTGTGTCAGGGCTCCTTCTTGTGCAGCTCTGGTTTCACTCAGTGCTTGCATGCCTGCCATCAAACAAGATGTGACGTGAATATCTGTTGCTGCTCTGGCCCTGGGGAGATGATTATGAACCTCTGGCTTGTGCTTGTGTTCTCAGTGACATTTGAGGTAGGAAGAGCATTGAGTAGTGAAATCTCTGGAGAAAAAGCAGGGAATGAGCAAGAAAACAGCAGAAAATGGGCATGGATCATCCAAATCTGTCAGCAGTGTTGATTTTGAAGAGTTTCTTCAAAGTGTTGCTATTAATTTATGCTCCCTGCCAACCTTGTTGCAATTGCCCTGTGTATGGATTTCACCTAGGGGCTAATGACTTTTTATGTGTTTTGGAAATTTGCATTTTAATGGAATAAATGTTACCCATTCCCCCCAAAGCAGTGATTAAAAACTAAAGCCTCTGGGAAGCTTTCCCCAAACCCCCAGCAGCTCAAGTGAAGTGTCCAAAGCACCCCTGGTGTATTTAGGTGTGGCAGGGCCCTGAATGTATTTGGTTTCTCAGCATGGATAGATCACTTGTTGAGGCAAGGTCTCATCCCTCTCATGCTGGAAGGAATCTCTCTCATGGCTCTTAACTCGAGACCCCAAAATCCCCTCGGGGCTCTCCTGGGCCACAGAGTGCAGAGGTTGCACTCGGGCATTGTGGAGCACACGGCAAAAATGGAGACTGTTCCTACACAACTGAATAAAAATTGTAACTGTGTTAAGTCTCCTTTGGAGGGAAACTGGGGGAAAATTGTGTGCTGGTGCTCTCTGCTGGATAATCCCAGGAAGGCTCTGCTCTCACCGCGGTGACAAGCCAGTGCTGCGCCTGTGGCTGCTGCAGCTCTGCCCACAGCAATGGGGTGATCTGCCTTGCTTTGGACAGCCCAGAGCTGGCTGAGAACACGAGCTGTGCCAGGGTGGCTGCTCTGACTCTCCTCTGTCCTTGCCTTGCAGTGTGTTACTTGCTGAAGAGCAACATCAGCCCCGACCTGTGCAATGAGGATGGATTAACTGCGCTGCATCAGGTGAGGCGTGCCAGGAGCTCACCTGCGTCCTCCTGCTGCCCACTCAGCCAGCCTGGCCAGCTCTAACAGGGACACCTCTTAGATTCCCCTTTTTTCCCTCAGCTAAAGCAGTAAAACTTCACCACACTGTGCTGGCAGTCTTGGGGAGCAAACTGAGATCACATCCTTTTCTTGCTGTATCCCAGATTTTATTCAGTGATAATAAGAGCTCAGGGGTCAGGGCTGGACTTCACATGTGAACAGCATTTTCCTTTAATTTCTTAAATTGCCCTTTAATTTTTGTAGGACTGGGCTCTACATTCTCACAGCAGATTAACTCAAATTTAGAGACCTTGTCAATCCATGAGTTTTGAAAGTGATTTAAATAAGTGATGCCCAGGATCCTTGAAGAATCCACTGCTGTTTGTTGTGGGTTCAGGGACTTCCAAAGTCTGTATGGGATGGCAGTAGCTGATCACCAGTGAAATACAGACTTGCTGTAGTGGTGTGTAGGTCTGTGGCCTTCCTTGGAGCCTCTGTGCTGTTTCCATAAGGGTTTTTCTATTCTTTCTCAGGCACGTGGGACTGGCCGTGCCTGGCAGCTGCCGCCTCCACAGCCTCAAACAACAGTGGTGTGGTTGTCACAGGAGCACTCAGGGTTTTCTGGCCACAGCTCCCTGCTTTGAATGCTCCCATTGACTTGGGATTTTGGATTCTTTTGCCAGTCGCCTGCTCTCTTCAAAGCTGGATGAATGTTTGTTTAAAAATGCAAACTGGCTTCTGGAAGAACAAAAGGTCCCCACCACCATCACCCCTCCACAGAGATGTTGTCCTGCACTCAGAGAAACACTGACTGCCTCCCTGCTTTCCCAGCCAGGTTCTAAAGCCTGGAGAATCCCACCTTGCCCACTGAGAGGTTGTAAAGATGCATTGGGAGTTATGATGGGAGCTTTGTATCTGCTGGAATTAACTGAATCCCTGAGCACAGAGAAGCCCCTCAGCGGGCACATTAGCATTCCTTCCAGTGAATGTGACTTCCTTCCACTTCTGTGCTAACTTGGCTGTGTGACAGGCATGACTTTAAGCCCACTTCCATGTAGAAATGGTGAACAGAATAGAAATACCTGAAAGGTCCTTGTCACTCAGCTGCTGGAATGCTTGCTGTGTGTTGGAATTCAGCCCTGCACTGTGTGCTGAGCTGTGTGGCTCTGCAGCAGTGCACAGGCAACAAACAGGCTTCTTGCACAAGAATAAATCTGATTTTAATGTCTTTATCACATGCACATTCATCTTTAGAGGTGAACAAGAGGTGGATCAAAGAGCAAATTCCACCTTCACCAAAGGAAAAAGGTTGAGGCCCTTCTGGCCTGCTGGGCTATACTCTAAATGCAGGAAGGAAGCTACTATTTTTTCAGGAAGTGAAAAGTGCCCTGCAAAGTAGTTCATAATTCTGGGAATCCAATTTGTGCCTCTCCAGATAACTGTGGTAGGTAGGGTGAACTCCTGAGAGTTCACACATCACATGCCAGTGTGTGGGATTTTCCCTAAGAAAAGGGAATGTCAACTTGTCAGCTCATCCCTTGGTATGTGGTTATACTGGTTACATTGAATTTCTGCTATGTTTGCTCTTGAATATGGAAGACCCAGTGGAATGGAAGCTGTGAGCGAGTTTGCTGTTGTTCCCTGCTGGTTCTGCCCCCACACCAGAAGGCCCTGGAAATCACCAGTGACCTTTTGGTCTGTCCAGTGCTGGTGTTCTTCCTTTTTACCTGCTGGTGCTCACCTTGGTGCTTAACTTTGCTGGCGATGCTCCTTGCCAAGCAGTGCAGGATAAAGTCGGTCTCCATGTCCAGGTGCCCTTTGTTATTTCACAGCTGAGCAAGTATGAGCCCTCATTTTCCCAAAGTTTAAAAAAACCCCAATCTGTCTGCATTTCTTGCTCCCCAGTGCTGCATAGACAACTATGAGGACATAGTCAAGCTCCTCCTCAGCCACGGGGCCAACGTCAATGCCAAGGACAACGAGCTGTGGACTCCACTGCATGCAGCAGCCACGTGTGGTCATATCA
The DNA here is from genome assembly GCF_001522545.3 of Parus major. Lineage (NCBI taxonomy): Eukaryota > Metazoa > Chordata > Aves > Passeriformes > Paridae > Parus > Parus major. The sequence continues at coordinate 4,153,552 of NC_031788.1, forward strand.
ACCTGGTGAAGATCCTCATCCAGCAGTAGGTGGCTTTTAGTGTCTGTCCTTTCTGCAGGTCTGATTCTGCCCACAGCTTCTGTGGATGGAAACTGAGACTGATTATTCCCTGCTTTCAGGCTGCTCATGGGAGACCTTCCTGCTTGGGGGAGAAGTGGGGGAAGGAGGAAGAGCAGAAAGGCTGAGGAGACAATAAAACCCTAGATTGCTAGGTTCAGTTTTGTGAAGCTTCTGGAGACTGGGCCAAAATTTACCCCTTTTTGCCTGTATTCTGGTGTGTCTGTGTGTGCCTGTGGAACTGTTGTCAGTGGTGGGGTAGAAACAGGAGCAGCCAGCAGGGTCCACCCTGAAGCTCCTTAAACACCACTTCAGATCTTCCAGCCCCAGTCAAGCAGACAGCAGTGTAGGAGCAGTGTGTTTGTGCAGCTCAGGCGCCTGGGTGAACTTGGTGACCTGTCTCACTGGGTCTTAATTAATGATCAGTAAATTTCCTGTGATGTTTGATCCCCAGTGCTGACACAGGGCGCTTGACCAAGTCCCTAAAGCTCAAGTCTTTCTAGACTTGGCAGCAAGGAGGAGGAAACCAGGTGTGTTTTGAGCTGTTTCATGAACACCTGAGGTGCATCCTGCCTGTGTGTGGAGGCCTCTCCTCCCTTCCCCAGAGTGCTGGTGCTTTGGGATTGTTAACCTGCTGCCTTGCACAGCCATGCCTGCTGCTGCTTCCTCAGGGAGGGAGACTTCAGTGCTGTCATCTGGGAGATGAGCACTGACTGTTTGGCTCTTCTTTGACTGTATAATGAAGGAGAGAAGAGGATGCAGTCAAGCATCCCTTGGAGGATGTTCCCACTTGGGTTAGGAAATTTTTGGATGAGGGTTATGAAAATGGAGCGGATGTAGAACATGGCATTACTGACTCGGGAAGGAGGTGTAGTGTGCTGCCTTTCATCCAGTTCTGGAATTAATCTTCTCCACTCATATCACCACAGCTTTGCTTCAAATCTTTCTTATCTCATAGATACCTTGGTGGCATTTGGGCAACTATCAAATCCCAGTTAGTTTTTCCTAAGCATTTATCCCAGTGTTTGGCACTGTCTCCTCTAAGCTGTCTGAGGTGTAATTCAGTTTTCCCCTTGCAGTGGAGCAGACCTGTTGGCAGTCAATGCAGATGGCAACATGCCATATGACCTCTGTGAAGATGAGCCAACCCTGGATGTCATTGAGACTTGCATGGCCTATCAAGGTAAGGACACTGAGTTTATGCAAAATACAGAAATGAGTCAATATGGTACTATAAATTACCCTGTTTCTCAGCTCTTGATTTGCCTCTGGAGAAAAGCAGAGGGTTGCTCCTGGCATAATTTCTTGGGACCTGACTCTGTCTAGTTATTCTGATTTCTAAAGATCATGAGGGTGAAGGATGTGGGGTCATATCAGCCAGGATCATGTCTTATTTCACTCAGCCAGTGGAGGGTTTTACCCAACCTTTTAACTGGGATTTTAACAGGGATTACCCAGGAGAGGATCAATGAGATGCGAGCTGCTCCGGAGCAGGTGATGATCTGTGATATTCATGACATACTTGCGACTGGACAGGACCTGAACAGGACTGATGCCCAAGGTGCTACGCTGGTGAGTGAAACTGCAGCAGCTTCTGTTTTGCTTTCCTTCAGCCCAGGGGTTATGAAACCTGCCCTGGAGCAGGAGTTACACAAAATCAACAGGTGCAAGTCACTGAGAGGGGAAATCTCATACAGAACATAACACATCTGCTAACCTGCAGGGAGCTGGGCCTGAAGGACCTCCCAGTAACCTCCTGCTTCTCAAGGGCTGATTGGGCTCCTGTGGAGGAGATGTGAGAGCCCTCTGCTTTCCATGAGAGCAGGATGAGTGCTGAGAACCCTGGAGACTTCCTCCCTCCTTCTGCTTTGTGTGGGGTCTGGCTCACAGAGTCAGTGGCCGCTGTGTTTGTTCTCACTGGCTGGCACCTGCCCTGGGCAGAGGTGGTCACCCAGGACAAAACAGCACAAAGCAAGCTGGCATCTGATTTGTCTGGACAGGGACTGAGATGGCTGAACAATCCTAGCCCTTTGCACCCCACAAATGTGTCTCCTAAACTGTGTCTAACAGCAGTCCCAGCTGTTCAGTAATGTGGTAATATGTGTTGGGAATTTCATACAACCATGGCCATTTAATGCTTGAGTCCAGATATATCTGATATACAGGCACTTGGTTCATTGTTTGAGGGCCAGGCCATGGCAGTGCATTCCAGTTTCTTAATCTAAATGTCATTTCTAGCATATACCAGACGTGTAAGGGGAGGGCAGGCTCCCTCGAAGGTAAGCTTGGATGATTGAAGTTTTTATTGCAGCTCATTTTTTAATGCATTTTTGCCTTTAACAGGGATTATATACATACGTTTAAGCAGACCTCTTGCCTCCCCCTTTCGTATCATCCCCAACTGATTCCTTATTAATTCATGTGGCCTCTAGAAAGTGGCATAAAATGCATGTAGAAATTAATTGAGTTGCCAGAAAGCATCAGAGTTTATTTCCAGATGAAGTTTTAACTGTGTGTGATGGCATCCTCATGAATATTTTTGAGAAGAAGCTTTGATTCTCCCCTTTAGCACAACTGAAGTAGCAGGAGCTCTGAGTGGAATTAATCCCTTCAGAGCAGTGCATGGGTCAATGTTTGATGCAAGAGCAGACTGCAGTTATGAAAATCTTCAGAGGCATGAAGCTGGGGGACTAAAAATGACCATTATTGATTGTCTCCAAAGTGGTGGCTGTAGTTGGAAGCCAATATCTGAAAAATCATATTCCCTTAAGTTAAAGTAGCCAAGGTTTAAAATGTTTTCGACTTTCAAATGGTGAAAATAATTATAGTGTGATTGGAAGTGCAATTGCACAGAGTCCTGACTAAAGCAGGCTGTAAATTTGATTCAGAAAAATCACATCCACAGCACTTTAGTGGGGAAGAGGAGATGTTCTTCTGGCATGAGAAATGCAGAACTTACAGTGGATGATGTTCTGCATTGCAGGCTCATGTTTTGATGGTGCTTTCCCTACAGATTGGGAAGCACTTACAAGGCCTTGATTTAAAATGGGAATACATTATTTTTCTCATCCATATATCTAAGTTATTCTAACTGTTAAACAATTTCCTCTCCAAACAGAAATACATGCAGGCAATACTGAGCTGTAACAGGAATGACCTGCTCTTGACCTGGTGCCATCTGCCCAGTGTGAAATGTGCTGCCTGGCCAGCTCTAGGCTCAACCATTATCCAAGAAAATCCTCTGAAACTCGGTGTATAAAACCATTTGTGGTCCTTGCAGGTGGCTCATGCTCTGTTCCTTATCTCCTAGCTGCATATAGCTGCAGCCAATGGCTATCTGCATGCAGCTGAAGTGCTCCTTGACCAGGGGGCAAGCCTGGATGTGAAGGACTGGGATGGCTGGGAACCTCTGCATGCTGCTGCTTTTTGGGGCCAGGTAAGGATTTTGCTCTAGGTGTCGTGTGTGAGGGTGGCATTTCTTTCTGTTTGGGCCAGCTGTGGAGTACTCTGTAAATGAAATAAACCTGCACTAGGGCTGGGCTCTCTGGACAGCATCAGAGGAGATCCCATGGGCTCCAGAAAGAACTGGTTGCTGAGAAATTTCAGGTAGAGCATGCCTGTGGAGGTGGATGGTGGGAACAGTGTTTAACATCACACACCAGAGGTACTTGGGGCGAATTAAACCCATGTGCCTTTGCCTCTCATCTTATTCCAGCCTTTCAGCTTTAGGGAGAAAAGCCTAAATTGCCTCAAATACCTCTATCTTGGCTTTCTTTCCATTCTTCAGATGCAGATGGCTGAATTGCTCGTGTCCCATGGGGCTAGTTTGAGTGCCAGGACATCTTTGGATGAGATGCCCATAGGTGAGTTTATGAAGCGTAAAGAAAGAAATGGCTAAGAAATGGCTGGAGTCCTCATGTGGTGCTTTCAGAAGCATTAACATAATTTTCTAGGTATCTTTTTAGAATCAAAGTTTATTTAACAGGGACTGAAGTTTTGAAGCACTTACTTTACTACAGAAAATTCTTTTTCCTGCTCATAAAAAGAAGGAAGAAGATATTTCTCAAGCACCAAGTCTTCCTGCTGTGTGTTTCCTATGTTATCCCTTGTGCTTGGGAGCCCCCCTGCTGTTGTGTGCAGCCCTAAGACCTGGGTGTCTAATCAGGAAGGCACAATTAGTAACATGGTGTTAATGAGAACCCTCTGACAAAGGGCTTGGTCTGTGTGTGCCATAGATCTGTGTGAAGAGGAGGAATTCAAAGTGCTGCTCCTGGAGCTGAAACACAAACACGATGTGATCATGAAGTCTCAGATGAGGCATAAATCCTCCCTGAGCCGCAGGACCTCCAGCACAGGCAGCCGGGGGTGAGTTGTGCTGTTCCCTGCAGGTCACTGGGGCTCTGGTCTGCCCACCCAGGTGTGGCTGCAGAGCACCCTGAGGCTGGTGAGAACCACCCTTCTGTCCTTTCTGAATGAACCTGTGAAAGGCAGGAGCTCATTGCAGTTGCTGAAAGCAGAGCTCCTTTGGAGAGTGGCTTTTTCCTTAGGAAGAGGTGCTAATTCTTGGGGGGAAAACACAAAAACAATGGTTTTGTGCTGGTGTGGTTTAAGGACTGGCCTGAGCACAGGACCAAATGGTAAGAATTTACCCTGTTAAAACACTGAAGCTGGTGTTGGAAGATCAGTGCTTCAAGTGGATTAAGTTGAGCTTTTCAGTAGTGTGACACATGGCCAAGATGCAGTGCTGAAACACAGTTTGCAGAGGTCTTTATAAGATGTTTGCTAGACACCAAAGCAGTCCTTGCCACCACAAAGCTCCCTAAACAGCCCATGGGCCATTTCCCTCTACATTTACTGCACTGGTTGCAGAATAGGTCCATAAGGTGACCTGCATGAGCTTTACCACAGATTTACAGTGCCAGTTTAGAGCTCCTTAAAATTCCTCCCACCTTCAGCATCCAGCCCAGTGCCTTGGCTTTGTGTGGGTGCCAGGAAGCTGAATCCACGTTCCATTCCAGAGGGAGAGGCTGTGGAGTGTGAGGAGGAGGAGGAGGTGAGAAGAGCTACAGGCTAAGAGGAAATGTCATGTCCTGCTCACAGCTTTGATGTCCCTTGTCCCTGTCCCACAGGAAGGTGGTGAGGAGGGCCAGCCTTTCGGACAGGACAAACCTCTACAGGAAGGAGTGCGAGAAGGAGGCCATGGTGTGGCAGCAACTGGGGGCAGCAGAAGAAGGAAGAAACTCAGGTCTCATTGGAGAAATGGGGGAGACTCGGTCTGACCAGGAGAATACAGACCCTGTAAGGAATCTCTGGTGGGAGTCACTGCGGAGGGCTGGTGGTGCAGGTTCAGTAGCAGCGGGTGGAAGGTGGCTGAAAAATTTGTAGGCCTCATCCACCAGGTGCAAGCAAAAGATCAAATTCTCATCTGGTATAAATTGGGATGTCCCACTTAAGTGGAAAGCCTGTTTTGGATTTACAGCTGCATACATAGTTTTGAGATAAAAATGAACCAGGATGCTCAAAAAAAAATACCGTGTGCCTTTCATTCTAAAGCTTACAAACTGGTAAGCACAAAAGAATTGTAAACTTGTTTTGCAGTTACTTGTTTTTAATGAAATTGAAATTATTAATTATTAAATTATGTTACATAGATAAGCATATTTTTTTTTGTGTGTGTGTGTGTGAGGCCTTCCAAGTTAAGGTTCCATGTCTTGTTTGGACAGGAGCTCCTGGTTGGGGCTCGCAGCATTAGTGGGGGAATTCAGTGTTTGTGCTGCAGCACCCGTAGAAAGGCTGAGTGTGAGCAGACTTAGGAGGTTGTCACAGGGGTGAACCCTGCTATGGGGAACGGGAGAAAATGCTCTTTCCTGTCTTGCTGTTACAGAATTCAGTGCTGGAGAACTCCGCCCTCCTCCCGGAGCTGGCGAACAAAAGCACCCAGTGTGACAGCGAGATCCCTCTGCAGAACGGACTGATGGCATCTGCCAGCCCTTACCAGTACCCCTTCTCCAACGGGGACATTTGGAGCGTGCACGCTGACCCCGAGAGTAACCCCGGGCACGTGCTGCCCTACGGCAGCCCCGCGCTGCCCGAGGCCCCGCAGCTCTGGGGCACCTACAAGGAGCACAACCACCAAACGCTGTCGGAACTGAAGCGGCAGCGAGCTGCAGCCAAACTGCTCCAGCACCCCTTCCTCAGCACCCACTTCAGCGCCGGCGTGGCGGGAGTTGCTGAGAGCGTGGGCGAGCCCAAGTCGCACTTAATCGAATCCAGGACTTCTCCCTACAGCTCCAATGGGACCTCAGTGTATTACACAGTGTCCAGTGGTGATCCACCCCTCTTGAAATTCAAAGCTCCCATGGAGGAAATGGAAGAGAAGGTGCACGGGTGCTGCAGGATTTCCTAGTCTGGCCTGTGTCTCACCCCAGAGGAAACAAGACGTGGGTGGGCTGGTTGGATCCGTCGCAGTGGCCAGGTTGTTTGCATTCCAAAGGGAGAATTTGGTTATGGACATCCTGACTGTGGCAGCCTTGTTCATCTTGAATTGTACTTTACCCTGCCAATTACTTCCATTGCAGCTGGATGAGTAATGCAGGTGGAGCAAGGCTCTTAGGAGAGGAAGGGATGCACATCAATACGGTGTCAAAGGAGTCTCCTTAGCCTTGCTCCCTGGGGAAGAAAGGATGGTGTGCTGCCTCCCCATCCTTGGTAAGTCATGAGATGCCTTGGAACAAAGAAAGGATCTGAATTCAAATCTTTGTGTCTGAGCCTCTTGCTGTAAGTCACCGAGCAGCTGGAAGGTGACAGTTCAGACCTGTGCTTTCACTCTTGGGTGATGCACATATCCTGGAGGGGAGGTCAGCCCCTGCATGCGGTTTGCAAGAGTGGACAGAGCTGTTTTCCACACAGCTGGATCCAGCACTGCCAGGGCTGGAGCAACAAGCAAGCACAGATGCTGCACTTAGGAAGTTTGCAAGGCGTTACCTCCTTGCAGTGACAGCTCACCATCACAAACTGTGCTCTGGCTGGGTCCTGTTCTGCTCCTGTCAGCTCGTCACTGCAGACTGCCATCAGGTTTGAAGCAGAACTTTTCCTGGAACAGGCTTCACTCAATAGGCTTTAAAACTGGTGTTGCAATAAAGGGGCCCTGGCAATAGAATTTTACTGCAATAAAATACTGACAAAGGTCTATATTGGAATAAGTAATTTAAAAAACTTATTTGTACTATTTAGACTCCTAATTTGTTAAAACTGAAAAGACTTTTGTTGATCTCACTTTCCTATTGATTCTGTTTGTTTACTCTGTATGCTCAACACAGATACTAGGGGCAATATGCTTTGTGTTCTGATTTTTTCTGGATTTCCAGAACCACAGGGCTCAGGAGGGATGTGAAGGAAAGGCTTGCCAACACTAACCTAGGAACGCCATGGAAGCATTTCTAATCCCGTAGATGTGACAGCACTTTCATTGACCTGCAGTCTTTGGCTGAGAAATAACTTTAACCATTGCTGTGGTAGTTGAACACTGCAGCAGGACAGGAGATGCTTTTTTCTGGTTTCCAGCTCCCTTGCTGAAGCTGTCAGCAGTGGGCAGCAGCTGGCAGAGGAAGGTTTAAAGGCCTCTTTGTCTGTGGGGGTTTCCTCACACCATCAGTACTTAACAAAGCCTCTCTGCAGCACCAACACTGTGTCTTGGTGTATTCATGTGAGCTCTGACAGCCCACCTGGCAAACACTGGCACAGCTCTGAGGAACTGGTCACACTTCAGTTGTATTTAAGAAGTAACTGTAAATCTTTAACTCTTCTGCACAGAGGGGCTGTCACACACGTAACTGTTTGCCTGCATGAATATGTGTCTTCTTGGGCAGCTTAAATTCCAAACTCTGAGGACATCAACCTGTTTGGGTCTCTGTAAGCCATCAGTGGATTAAATCTAGCTCATGTAGTTGTGCTTCAGCCAAGCAACAGCAAATGCAGCTTCCACCCATCTTCCTTTTATCTGGCACCTGTTAGACATCAATGTTCCCCTTCACATGTACTCTCCCTCTGTGGGGATCCTCACAGCCTTAACTTTTTTCTAGGCTATAAAAAGTTGACTGAGGCTTCCAGTGACTGTTAAGTGCTACCCTCTGCCCCCCATCAAATCCACCCATTGCTGGGGCTGCATACATTCCCATACAGGGCTCTCCTCCAGGCAGCAGAGGTGGCTGTGTGTCACCACCACTGCCACACTGTGCAGGACACACCTTGGACCTGTGAGCTACCAGGCTGACAATTTAATGGTTTCAATTGTATGAAAGAATTCTCTTTCCTCACCAGTTTTAGGTGCAAACTAGAAAATGGTAGCAGTTGGTCTGTTTTGCTTAAAACCCCAGTTCTGCTAAAGACAGAGTTCAAAGCATTCAGAGAAGTGGAAGGTTCCCTCCATTGTTGGAACATATGCTAATTATAGGACTAGAAAATACTTCTGCTTGACCTTAAGGGATTTTAAAGTCATTCTCTAGTAGTAATAGGGTGATTTGGTAACTGGAAAGACTTTACTGCATCCATGTGTGGTTAACAGTGGATCTTTAATTACCTTGAGTAAATTATTCTGGGATAACACCAACTGTGGCCTGGCTATTACAGAACAGGGGAGATGATCTTTCAGGTGCCTCTCTTCTCCCATGGTGGAGAGGTTTGTCACTCCACATCCATTCTAATGAGATCTCCGAGCTCACTCTAAGAAATTTTGGTGCCGCTATCTACTGGGTTGTATATGGTGCAAAATTTGGGCCCAGATGTTGCCTTCCCTCCCAGCAAAGGAGGAGTAGGGCCCTTTTCCTTCTCAGAGCAACTTTGTGCTAGCAAGTGTATTGAACCCTGCCTAATTCCAAGGAAGTGGAGATCATGAATGCAATAGTGTAAAGTAGTTTGAGGCTTGCTTTCATTGAGAGCTGTTAATACCTTAGAACTGCAGGAAACCAGTCCATTTTAGACAAACAGCTCTTTGGCTTCCATTGGTATTTCACATAAGTAAAACTCTGGGAACTCATCATCCTGCTGTGAAGTCTTGTGGTGTCTGATCAAATGTAATCAATTCTTAATCAGACAGGAGAGTTATTAATGGTAAGAGGCAGTAATGGATAAATCTTGAAGGATGAGTTTCACAGCCCTGCCAAGTATTGACCTACCACTGGCTTTGGGCTGAAGTTGCACCAGGGCATGAGCTGGAAGGCTGTTGAAGAATGGCCTGGAATGGATTCATGCTTCTGTGTGGTGACATTTGGGATATAATGGTCACTGCCTGTGGAGCACTGGCAGAGCTGTTGGTTGTAGGTCTGGGATGAGGGATTCTGTAAGGTGGGTAATTAACCTGCTTCTGGTGAACTATTTTGTGCAAAAAAACGGGCTTGGGGGAATAAAAACCACATAGATTCTCTTACACAGGCATTGTAACAGCCTACCTCTAGGAATAACACTTTGCACTGTAAAATTTAGCAGTGTTACAATAGTGGGGTTTTGATATCTGTGTGTTTTAAAGGCCATCCCAGAGGAAAGCTCTAAGGTACAGAGCAGAGGACACTTGGCTGTTTCATTGGATCTTAATGTGGTTAAAAAGCTGTAGAACGTAGAAATCATGTTGTGACTGGCATATCTTAGTTTATTAGAGGAGCATTTGAGGGTTTTATGATATACTGAATGGTTTTAAGATCAATAAATATCTAATTACAGATTCAAGGCCAGATTAGAGTCACTGTTCAGTTACCAGGGAGACAAATGTTGTATTGTTCATAGAGACTGTGCAAAGATCTGAGAATGTGGATGTACAGACAGGTCTGTTGCAGGCAGAGCTGCACAAGAATAACCCTTCCTTCCCCTCACAACATTTTCCTGTGTGCTGAATTTGTACTGCTTCTAGCAAACTAAGTGGTTGATGGGAGAAGCTTTACATTCCACGTTGGAAGAAATTTGTTAGATGGAGAAAAAGGTGTCTTACAGAACAATGTGTGTACTTTAGTGAGCTCAGCCAAGGAAGCCCCAGCACAGCAATGTTAGATAAGGGCTTGAGTCCCATTGCTGGGATGTGTTTGAAATCAGACCTGGATCTGTGTTTCACATACCACATGATGTGATTTCAGCCCACCTAATTTCACTTCTTTGGTGCTCCTGAATCTTAAAACCCTCCCAATTTTGGGAAGAACTGACTCTAGCTGATGTGATTCTGTGCCATCTTGGGGGTGTGGTTGAAGAACCACCTGGATGAGGAACTTCTGGTAGGGATGGAGAAGAGCATGGCAGGGCAATAGCAATAATGACTCAGTGCAATACTCAGTGGAGGCAGTGAATTCTCAAGTTTATTGAGCAGGGTCTTACTTCATGGGCTTGAAATCCCTTAAAAGCTCCCAAATGACATTACAACTTCTTTCTAGTGTCCTTTTTTCTTCAGTCTTGGAGCTGTGGTTACCCACATCATCCCTGCTGAAACTAAATCAGTTACCATGGAGAAGAGAATATCCTGAGAAAGCAATAGCACTGGTCTCCAGTGAGCTGTGGATGAACTGTTGTCTGTCTGCTGAAGGTTTCTCCCTACACCTGGGTTATTTCTGTGCCTTATACTTGCTAAAGGTAACTCGTTTCTTCTTCTCTGGAAGTTTTCTGGTGACTATACAGTTCTTGCTGATCTTTAACTTGGAGACTTTTGCAAGGGGATAACAGTTCAGAGTATGGCAGATTTTGACATTATTATTTACTCTTTTGATTTCTCTCATGATCAGCACTTCTCTGTTCCTAAATTTACAGAAAGGAAATGCACAGGGGCTTCATTGTATTTTGACAAATCCCCTTGACTACTTTGGTATGTCAGTTCTCTGCTGGCAGAATCCAGAACACACTTGCAGCAGCAAGGTCTCACCTCTTACACCAGAACACATTTACATTTTTTGTTTTGTTTTGCCTGTGGATGTGCAACAGAACAGTTCTCCCTGGTTGTTCTTCACCTTTATTCTGTTTTCATGTTGGCCAAACTGGTAGTGGACTTCTCAGTTCCCTCACACAATTTGAGTACCACTGGGCTCTCTGGGAAACATCTGCCATGGCACAATTACGACCTAGAATATTTTGCCATGTTTCAACCGTGGAAGCTGTAGTAGAGGAGATTCTGCTCGTGATACCTGATCCCAAAGCTACACCAATGCAATGATCTCCACCCACAGCTGGAGGGGAGATACGGGTTTTTAAACAGTGCAGATGCAGCCTTAGTATTGCCACCACAATGTCTTCAGCCTTTAGATTGGGGTGTGAGGTTGCAGGAGTGTGGATAACCCTGGAGCAGGCGGGACTGCTGCGTGTACAGGACAGTAAGAGATGATGGCAAGCCTTCTGCAATAACTCGTAATTCCATTGATCAGTAGTAAATGATGTACAAATAAAACTTGATGAAATGTATTTTATGTGAAGAAAAAAATAATGTAAGAACTGTATATTGTATTAGCAGCTTTGTGTATAAAATGGCATTTTGGCAATCAGAGTCTAATATATTTAAAACTTTTTTTAAAAAAGGATATTTGATATTGTATGGAATTGACTTTATTGCTACTGTAAGTATGAAGATGGTTTCTTAACTTGTTGAAGCAATGCATAAAATCTTAAACTTTATGTAAAACTCATGCCAAAAGCATATGTTTGACAGTATTAGCACCTGACTCAGTGTCTTTAATAGAGAGATTGAATTTTTTAATTTAAAAATTATATTAAATTTCTTTTAATAATACAAAAATGCCACTGACGGGTTTTTTGTTGTTGTTGTTCTGGGGTTTTTTTTTTAATTGGTTTAAGTTTTGGCACTCTGTTAAATACCTCTGTCTCTCAGCTGTGTACAGCCAGGGGATGTCAAGCAGAGGAAATCTAGGCAGTGGATGGGTGTAATTTTTTGTTTCAAATGCCGAGCTCAGGAAGCGTTTGGACAATGCTGTCAGGGCCACGGTGGAACTCTTGGTGCTGCCCTGTGCACGGCCGGAAATCAGACTTTGATGAGGCTTGGGGATCCCTTCCAACACAGAATATTCCGTGATTCTGTGAAGTGGCGGCAGCTGGAGCTGGAGACAAACCGCAAAGTCAAAGCTGTGCCTGCCTTCCGTGGCAGCGTTCAAGGCTTTAGCTCCGGCACTTGATAGCAAGCATCGTTAGGATCGCCTTTCTCGGAGGGGTTTAATTCTGTTCAGGGCAAAAACTCCGCGATTCCAGCCCGTCCCCTGAAGGCGGGCAGGGCTGGGGCAGGGCTGGGGCAGGGCTGGG
>NC_031788.1:4166619-4207424 GCF_001522545.3 Parus major
AGCATCTACGGCTGCAAGGAGGCGGTGCGGCGGCAGATCCGCTCCGCCCGCCAGGTGAGTGCCCGGGAGCGCCCTGCCCTGCTCTGCCCTGCCCGGGGCCCCTCTCCCCTGGGTCTGCGAGCACATAAAAACTCGGTCCCGGCACCGCTAAGCGTCGCCGTGGGACACCGAGCAAAGACAAGCGGCTTTAAAACCCTTGTCCAGCAGACAGTCTCATTAAGGAGGACAAGCTCGAAAATACAGAACAAGTGGTGCTCTGTTTGCTGCGATTGCGAGCCCTCCCTTCCCCGTGTGCTCTGGAGGTGATGAGCCAAGAGCTCCCCGTCCCCCAGCGCTGCTGCCATGGCCAGCACAGCCGCTGTACCCAGTGAAAGCTGATCCTGCTTTCCCTCGGAGCTAAAGGTCTCCTGATCAAGATTCCCCACTAATGTGCTCTGCCAGACAGATTCGTTTGCAGAAAGGTGTGACAACAGGAAAAGTCTCTTCTATAAAGAAGGTTACCTATAGATAGAGCACCATTATTGTATTTCCCTTCCTTTGCTCACTAATTTCCTCCAAGTGACGTACAGAACTGCTTTTGACAGGATTTTCCTCCTGCAGGAATGGACGCTTTTTGCTCTGATGCACAATGTGGATTCAAAATCACGTGGTGTAGGACCTTGTAACTGTTCCCTGTAAATCATTGCATTCCCAGAGTTTACAGCCTCCAACTGTTATCCCGAGCCGGGAACCACCCTTCTCCTTAGCAGCCATTCCATTGGCTCAGCTGAAATTTAAATGTATAGCTTCCTTTTTGGGTGGCCAGATGAAGCAAGCCCTGTCTCTTTGTGTAACGTGCACGGCACACCCTGAATCAGCAACCGAGCTTAGTCCCTGCTCCCTTCCGAGGGCAGAAGCTTAGGGAGTGTGTGAGGATGACACGAACCACGGGCTTCTTGCCAGAAACGGTCACAGAGTAAGCTCTGTTCTCACACAATCCCTGCAGGTATATGAGACCAGTCTGGTAACTCGAGTAAATGCCATAAAGACGTTTATTCCCCGCAAAAGCTGTACTTGTTCATAACATTGTTCCTTGCAGCATCCTGACAAACACCATCCCTCACACTGAGCCAAGAACAAGGCAAGCTGCTCCTGCTCCCTTTGTGGCTCTGCCTGATCCAGGGAGTGTTTTTGTAGACATAAATGGACATTTTTGACACCCTAAAATTTACTGAATGTCAGATTCCTTGTGATATTTCTCAATCATTTCTGAGTTCCTCAAGTTAATGTGAAGACAGGGAAAACTTCAGATGCTGCATAATTCCATCTCTAACTAATGCACTCAAATACAGTTAGTTCAAGTGACTGCTGTGATCTTGTCCTTGCTATCCTGAATGGATGAGTAGAGAAAAGGGTTTTTTCTCTTTCCTCTAAATATTTTGGGCAAAACTGTATTTCTTTTTCAGCTGCTAATTCTGGGACTAGAACTCAAACGTGCTGTGAATTGAGCTGCCATGTGAAGGCATCGATGTTCCCAAGGATTCAGTGTGAATTGATTTGTTTTCAGAGGTGCTTTTCTTACTTGCCTGGTCTTGTCAAAAGCATCTTACTGGATTTTAATCTTCTTCAACACTTAGACAAGTGATTGGGTGGTTAAGAAGCTTAGGACACACGCAACAAGCACCAGCATAAAGTAACTTTATCTAGAAATACCCATGTGCTTGTGCATGTTATATATCAGAACTCAGCCCTCAGAGGCAGTCCCTCAGGGAGCAGGACAGAGGTGGGAATGCAAAGCTCAGCCTGTTCCTGTGGGAAAGGTTTCCTGTGAGTACAGGACATGCCACACACAGAGCAGCTGTGTTGCATGCTTATACACCTTGGGTGTGCTGCAGCAGCCTCCATCTGATAAGGGCAGGTGCCAGGTACCCACAGTGTTGTATTGTCATTGTTCTTTATGCTGGTTGAATAGAAAAGTGGAAAATTCAGTCATAAAGCTGAATCCTTTATGCCTTGTTGTCCATCCACAGGAGTGGTTTTGAAGGGTGAGAAGTCTAGCACTAAATCTGTGTGAGGTGGCTCTGAATTAGCTAGAGAGATGGGTCACAGACGTGATATTCCCATTTTAGGATTTGCCTTTTTGAAGGAATTGTTGGGTGAGGGGAGGGATTTGCTGTGAGGGTAAGGGATGGAAACTCAGTAAGAATATAGAAACCAGGAAGAGTCTGCAAATCAGCTGGGGTTTGTGAGATCTGGCAGCAAGGAGTCCACTTGAGCTAATTCTCCTGTAGCTGAAACACTGGGAGAGCAGGTGTGGAGATAGGAGTTTGTCTGGAGTCTGGATTCCGCTGTGATAGCTCCCCCAGTTTGGCCACATTACAGGGGATTGTGTAGGAAAGGAGGATGTGAAAGTCTACAAAAGCAGCAGACAGAGGAAAAACCTCTTCAGGCCCATGCTTTGCATGCTGGGGCACAATGCATTTACAGGAGCATTGTGGGAATATAAAAATTTTTTAGAACTTGCCAGGACCTGTGCAGCAGGACAAGGAAATGTGCATTAGGCCCTGATGAAAGCAGCAGAAGAAAATGGCCTGGAGAGGCAGTGTCCTTGTGTAAAATGAACACCTTGAGTGAGTGGTGTGACTTTCCTTGCAGGTGATTGCCCTTGTGATGGATTCCTTCACAGACATTGAGATCTTCAGTGACCTTCAGGATGCCTATAACAACCGCCAAGTCCCTGTCTACATCCTTCTTGACCAGGACTTTGCACCCCATTTCTTGGAAATGTGCAACAATTTGGGAGTTTGTCCTGAGCAGGAAAGTGTAAGTACTAAATTGGGGTCAGTGTTTGTTTTTATTTTTGTGGTACAGTTTATGCATATCAAATAAACCTTTCTATAAAGCATCAGACTGCCTTGGAAGGCTAAAGCAGCTACAACCACGATGTGCACCAGCCCCATGTGCTGTGTGCACTGGGATCCATATCCTGAGGATGCAGCAATTTTCAGGGATTTCATTTTGCAATATTTAAATAGCTAGTTTTTTTGGCTCAAGGAACTGCTTGCTAAGGAAAACAGAAACATGGGAAGCTGAAGGGTGGTACAGCTCTGGTATCATCTGCTTTCTTTCCTAATACTTTCTTTTAAAAGGCTTAGGATGATGTGAGCCAGGTAATTTGTTTAGTTGCTGTGAATATAAATGGACATGGCTGTATTATGGCTTGGCTTGGACAGGCTTATGTTCATTGCAGTAAAAGTTTCTCTGGAGAGGGAAAAACACTCCTCCCTTCCTGGGCAGTAATTAATTAGAACTGACTGTTCTCACCTAATCTATCAGCAATTTAGCACTGTGTGACTAAAAACACTCATATACAGACACTGTAAAAAAAACCTAAACTAAACTAAAAAAAGTTCATTTCATTCCTATCTTCCATACTGTGCATAGCCACTTTTTAGTTGAATTGTGAATCAAAACTTTTTGGAAGTTAACTAAAATTTGATGTTACTTTTTTCCTTTCTTTTCTGAACCAGATGATGAGAGTTCGAACTCTCACAGGGAGCACGTACTACATGAGGTCAGGTGCCAAAATTGTCGGGAAAGCCAAGGAGAAGTTCATGTTAATTGATGGCATTAGAGTGGCAACAGGCTCCTACAGGCAAGTATTGGGGTCTGCTGGTGCCCAGTGAAGCTGTAGAAAGGGGGATTTGTTGCAAAAGGATGCTTTAACTTTGCCCTGTGTTAATGAGTGCCAATGGCACATGGACTAGCTGAGTCAAAGTGGAGCTGACACAAATCTGAAAAGGCCTTTGGAAAACTGTTTTACACAACTTGTTGCTAGCAGAGAGCTTGGCCATGGCTAAATAGAGTTCTTCCTGCAGAAATTAATAGTCTGTTGACTTCTTACCTTACCTTCATTTTTAAGCTGAGTCTTACTGTCTATAGCTGTTTTATTGAAACGTAAGATTAACTGTGAGTCTTGGTTTGTTTTCAACAGTTTCACATGGTCTGATGGGAAGCTGAACAGCAGCAACTTGCTGGTGTTGTCAGGTCAAGTGGTTGAACACTTTGACCTCCAGTTCAGGATTCTTTATGCCCAGTCACTGCCCATCAGCCCAAAGCTACCGTCCAGCTGCAGGAACAGTGGCATGTTTAATCACCTGCTGACCAGAACAGAATCCTCTAAAGAATATACTGTGGAAGGCAACTTGAGAGCAGAATTTGCCAGACTGTCTAGCACTCCAAAGAAATTGCTGGAAAAAACAGATCAGATGGAATATACTCCTGCAGGAAAGCTTTGTAAGCTGGGGCATTCTTGCCTGTGTGAAGAGGAGTCGTTCAGCAATCAAGTGGCCACAGTGGAACAGAAAAGTGCATCAACTCAAACTGGCCCATGGGGAGAGATGGCAGCTGTGACCAAATGTAATGCAGCCACTCAGGCCAGCGCTGCCACAGCAGACATGAGCACTCAGGCTTCTGTCACGACCAGAGTGACAGGCACTCAGACATCGATTTTGCTGAAGACAGCGGTGACACAAACAAAGGAAGAGGAGGGCACAGAAACACCCCTTCTTCCCAGAAAGTTTTCAAAAGAAGAGTATTTTCTGTCTGGAAAGGCTGTATCCAGTTCTAGTCTGCAATCATTGTCTTCATCATCATCCCAGTGCTCTCTTGCAAACTCTACAGGCTCAATATCCTCTCTCCGGTCCTTTGAATATCCCAGTAGTCACAGGGCACAATATTTCCAAAAACTGCACAAAGAGAGGCAATTCCACTACTCAACGATCAGGTCGAAGCTGAGCCACATGGTGGATATCCTGTCCCGGCGGGGCCGTGGCCCTGCGAGCTACATGACCACCCAGTACCCTCCTGGCAGGAGCAGCCTAAAGCAGAGGCGGGACATCAGCGCCAGCCTGCGCAGCCTCCGCGACGCCTCGCTCTTTGCCTTGAATAAATGATCCCTGTCCTGGCCACACAACACACAAACCCCAAATCTCAAGTTGCTGTCTCTTTGTACCTAAAGATTCTTCCACTTCTGTCCAGCACTTTTACTTTTTTAATATGCTGTACACCGCTCCCCAGCACTTTGTTTTATACTATGCAATGTAAGTGATGAAAAAGAGATATTATATAGTAGCTACTTACAGGTTCCTCTTGTATACATTAGTGGTGTAGATCATTTTAATTCTGGGTATTTAACCTCAAAACGGAACTTGTTATTGTTTTCTGGGATTGCTAATGCCCTAGTGTTAATTTATGTAAACTTGGAAAAATCTGAGTCACACTAAACTTGCTCAGAGTGGTTTTGGAGATCTATCTTATATCAAGGAATTCTCAGTCTTTTTTTTCCAATATTGGCTTTTATTTCTATTTTATCTTTGACAGGAGAGGAATCAGCTTTTACAAAGAGCCATAAAGCTGATTTTATTCTAACTTCTGTAATATACATGTTACTCTTTCACTAAAGTCCCAAAGAGTCTGTTGAAACAGTTGCAGGTTATCTTCAACTGTATTATTTTTCTATTGTTTAAGCCTTCTGAAACAGAAATAACTAACTAGCCCTTTAGTTTGGTCATGCTCTTGTGCCTTTGTTGAGAGATATATAAATATATATATATGTGTATGTGTGTGCTTCCTTCTTTGCAGTGAACTCCAAGGCGAGACAATCACTGGGGACATGTGATAAAGCCCCTGTTCAAAAGTAAACTGACAAATGCACTACAGAATGTTATGGGTTATGTTGGATAATGTTAATTTACAAGTAACTTTAGGAGTTAAATAAACATTTTTCTCTTTTTTAACTATGCTGTCTGAAATAATCTTTGCCCCTCTATATTTTTTCCATTACTAACTTGGCTTGAGGAGCTAAAGTGCCACTTTATTTTTTGAAGATTTCCCATATTGAGTGGACCTTAGGTTTGGTTGCTTTTCAAAGCCATTATTTGACTATTTTCAGATTTCTGTGTGCTTGCTGGGTCTCTTACCTGAGCAGTGTGTGCAATTTGTCCCTGAGATCTGAGCTGTACTGTTTTTCTTTAGACCTGGATCTCAGTACTTCAATGACCAACCACACTGAATTCTGCCAAATCAAATCAAATCAGTCTGGGTTATGTATTTTTTTATTTAGGGCTAAGTGCGTCCAGTAGATGGCACATTTCAGCTGTTGGCTTGCATATTGAATGAATGAATAAAAATATCCATAACTCAAAAAGGCTGTAAGTGTTGAGAACAACTAACTTTGGCTTTTCTGTCTGAAATCTCTATAAGCAAAGAGGTTTAGCTACTCTTATTACCTGGATTTCAAAGCAGCCACTCCTTCACTAAAGCTGGAGGTGGGAAAAAAGTTCTGTCTGCACTTGTTCAAAATGATAAGGTACTTTTATTGCTTGATTTGTGGATCTGGAATGCTGGCAGCAAACCAATGTTCAGGGAGAGAGCCAAGATTACACCTTCAAAGCCAGTATCGAGTTGTATTTTTGAAAGCTCAAGTCCTGCAGTTCTTGAATGTATGTAAAATTACCTTGTTTGTTCTATGTGCTTTTCATTATACCGTGCTGCTGTTAAGGTACTCTAACAGGAACAAGAAACAGTTTACAAATAAACTCCTTTTTGCCATGGGGTTTTCACCTGATCATCGCCGAGCTTTGTTTTCTGTTTATTTGGCATTTTAAATCGGGGTGACTGAGTCACTTCGTCGGTGCTCGGTGCTTTCCTGCTTGGGCCATTTGCCCTCTCCAACTTTAGGAGCAGCCTTTTGATGGGGCAGGGCAGCAGGTCCAGGGCTGGGCTGATCCTTCCTCCTTAGAGGTTGACGCTTCTGCGGGCGCTCCCCTGGGCGTGGGGAAGGCTGCGGGCTGTGCCACCCATGACTGTCCCGTGGGCGAGCGGCCGGGAGGAGCGGAGCCGGCCGGGAGGTGCGGAGGAGCCCGCGGAGCGCTATAAAGAGCCGGGGCAGCGCCGGGGCGCTCCGGCCATGGCCACGGCATCGCAGTGTCTGGAGGAGGGCTCGGGGCGCTGGCCGCCGCCGGCCGGGCCGTACAGCGAGGCGCAGCGCCTGGCGCTGGAGGAGCTGGTGGCGGGCGGCCCCGAGGCGCTGCGGGCTTTCCTGCGGCGGGAGCAGCTGGCGCCCTTCCTGTCGGAGCCCGAGGTGCAGGACATCGCTCGGGCCGCGCTGCCGCCCGCCGCGGGCCCGGAGCCGGCGGCCGAGCCCTCGGCCGGAGCCTCGCTGGACGCCTCGTCGCTCACCTACTTCCCCGAGCGCTCGGACCTGGAGCCGCCGGCGCTGGAGCTGGGCTGGCCGGGCTTCGCCAGCGGCGCCTTCCGCGGGCTGACGCGGGTAGAGGCGCACTTCCAGCCCGGCTGCGGGGACAGCATCTACGGCTGCAAGGAGGCGGTGCGGCGGCAGATCCGCTCCGCCCGCCAGGTGAGTGCCCGGGAGCGCCCTGCCCTGCTCTGCCCTGCCCGCGCGGCTTCCCGGGGCCACCTCGTCCTTCTCCGCTTCGCTTACTCTTATATCACCTTCCATTTTTAATTACTCCGCTGTTTCGTATTGCTTTATGTCTTCTCCATCATCTTTTGTAGTTATTTTATAAAGAGGTTCATTATTTGCCAGCTTTCCCTCTCCCATACTGCTGAAAACCGAGTCCGGGCTCTCTGGGTGCCGCTAAGTTCCCTCAGGGAGTGGAAACATCCCGAGCGTGCCCATTCCCGGCTCTCTGAAACAGCCGCTCCCTCCCCATCCTGCGGAGGATCCACGGCAAACCCTGGGGCTCAGCCCACGGGGAATATCTGCGGGGGTACGAGCTGGCTCTCAGGGGAGGTTTTACTCAGATCTTGACTTGAAATGTGAGAATCTGAATAATATAGCAAAGATGAACCTGACTTTTATCTTAGGTGAGATGTAAAGAGCAGTCAGACACCTGTGATTTTAGGTTTTCTTACTGTTTCTTTTTATATTTGCAAAGTTGAAAGACTGGAAAACTGTAGCATTGAAAGTAAGCTCACCTTTTTCTTCTCGCAATGCTTTTGAGGAACATCTGTTCTCAAGAAAAGAAAAACAACAAACCCTCTTGCTTGGGAAGAGACCAAATTTGCTTCATATAGGTCAAAACCAGGGATCTAGTTCTACCTCAGTGTGAGGAAGAATACTCTGTATCACAGAAAACTGTACCATGTTCCATAACCACCTGAAAAAAAGGCAGGGAAGAATATTTAATTTGAAAGTCAAATTTCTCATGTGCTATCTCCCTTGTGATGCTGTGGAAAAAACCTAATGATTTCTTCTGAAACTCATTTCAGATGATTGCCCTGGTTATGGATTCCTTCACAGACACTGATATCTTCACAGACCTCTTGGAAGCCTGTAGCCAACGGCAAGTTAAAGTGTATATCCTTCTAGATCAGTCTTCATTTTCCCACTTTCTAAAAATGTGCAAGGATCTGGGAGTTGACCTTGAGCAGGAAAAGGTAAGTCTTGTCATATTTATAGGGGTAGGGAACTGATCCACTTACGACTGTAATCTTTAAGCTGTCAAAAGAAGAAATTATTACACCTGCTGCCACAACTTAAAATGGGTGTTAGGTTGCTCCAGCTCTACCTTGGAAGATTTAACTGTTCTTACCTAAGACAGTGATTAATAGAAAATCTGAAACCTTTGTAATTGGATGTTACAGCTGCTTTCTGAGCACAGATACTAATTGAATGTTCAAGGAAACGCAGGAGGAATGTCCAGTTCCTAAAGCATGACTGGAGTTGCTTGGGCTCGCCAAGACTTTGAAGGCTGTGGGAGAAGCAGGTTCTCAGGAGTCTGTGGAATTTGGATCCTGATGATTAGGTGACAGGAATTTTCACAGTCACATTCTGCACAGTCAGTTTATGGGTTTTCCCTTTAATGTCATCTCTTTGCCTACAAAAACAAGACAAGATCCTCACTTGGTTCTCAGTGGGTGACTCTTGTGCCAGTGCACAGTTGCTCAGGGATGGTTATTGCTGTGTTATTCCTTTGAATGCAGTCACTGACCTTTGCAGTCCACCTGACTCTGGCCATGTCTTTAACAGTTGATGAGGGTTCGGATTATCACCGGGAGCACATACTGCACCAGGTCAGGTGCCAAAATCATTGGAAAAGTCCGTGAAAAGTTCATGTTAATTGATGGCATTAGAGTGACAACGGGCTCCTACAGGCAAGTGCCAATTTTTTTCTCTCTCTTTACATGATTTCTCTTCATGGAAAGGAAAACCAGCAATGCTGCAGAATTGCTTTCCTTATCAGACTTTATGACCAACATTTATCCTTAGAAGAGCCCACTGCTCATCAGTTGGGTTGTAAGAACAACATAACTAAACATGATGAAGGAGAATTTTCAGTGAACATTTTCTTTACGGATTATTTTGAATTCACTTATAATTTTCTCACTCTTCCTTTGCTAGTTTTACATGGACAGATGGGAAGCTGAACAGCAGTAACATTTTGATCCTGTCAGGCCCCACCGTTGCGCACTTTGACCTGGAATTTCGGATTCTTCATTCACGGTCAAAGCCTATCAACCTCAAAGAGTTTTCCAGCTGCAAGAAGAACAGGGTGTGGGACCAGCTGTTCAGGATAACAGTGGCTTCCAGAGACATGACCAGGGAACACTTCCTGAGAATGGAATTTTTGTATCTGAGAGCATTTGTAGGAGATCTGAAGAGGAAGAGGAGCTGGCTGCACGCCTCCAGGGAGGCTGTGTACACCCCAAATAACACGATGCACACCTCTCCCCCGCTGACTAAGAGGAATGGCTCCCTGGTTATGAGGCCACACTGGATCATAGAGAGATGAACTGCATGTCCATGCAGAGCAAGAAGCAGAACCTCAGGAACCACGTCCGTCCATCCCTGTCCAGCACTGTCTTGCAGTGTGTTTGTGAGGGCAGTGGGAAAGAAACCTCAGACTGAGAGAAAGTGAAACTGGAATTGTGGCTTTGTTTGAAGAATACTATAAAGCCATTATTGACTTCTACTATTCTGTTAAATCATTTCTCAGCCTGTTCATGCATATTTTGGCAGTGTCATAGCTCAGTAGCTCAACCTTTTTTTTTTTTTTTTTTAAGAAATCTAGGTATTGAAATTAATGTTGCTTGAAAGTCTGTTCCAAGATGAAAGCAGGCTCAGAAATCAGTTTTGGTCTTGTGTTGTACAAACTCTTCACCAACTGGTTCATGACACGGAACAGGAGTAACCCTAATCTAGAAACCAGTGGGTCAGTACCCCCCTACTACCCCTCAAATTTGTATTTTATTCATTCAAACCGATGCTGGCAGGCAAAATGAGCTAATGTGCCAGCAAACAAAGCTTTAGCAGTGACTGTATTTTACATGGCCTTTATATTAGACAGTTTGGGTTGTTGGACATCATGCAATAAATGTGTGCAAGTGATCATATTCTAAAGGACCTGCTGTGTTTGTAGGAGAGCCAAATGAGACCAATGCCTTGGCATTACCAGACAGACTTTGTGTTTTCTTTGTGGCTGCTGCTGCTGCTGTCAGATCTTGTGGAAAAAGCTGAGTAGATCCGAAATCTGTGAAGCTGGTGCCTCTTCACAAAAGTCCTAATTCCACCAGAAATGCAATGACACCAAAGTAGGCAACAGAACCATTTTTAAGGTCTCTTGGAAGCTTAATTTTTTATTATTATTTGTTAACCTATTAATTTCTATAGGGGAAAAAAACCCAAAACACTCTCAAATGGATAAGCTATCCTCCCAAACAGCTGCACATTGAGGTACTGAAGCTCCAGCAGCCTGCCAGTGCAGATACTCACCAGTAAAAACCAAGGTTTACCATTTCTCACTTGTTCTTGTGGCTCTTCTACTGCAAAATAGTCGGGTATGTGCTTGTGTGAGTGTCTTGTAGGCTCTGGGCTTCAGAGGGGAAGATTAAAACTTGGTAGGGGAATTTCACATGGATTTTAGCTAAGCAGCAGCAAGGTAACATTAAACTGGACAGATGGATCTTACAAAAATGGACATTGCAAAAACGTACTGATTAGTATAAAACTAATCTGGGCCCTCTTTCTTCTGTACTTACAATCATGGAAATGTAATCATTCTGGCCCTCCTAATTTGTAAATATTCAATAGTTTATAACTTTGTACTATTACCTTCCATCCAGATGTAAAGAAGTTTGAAATATGTGTTTTTATTCTTAGCTATATTTTCCATAAAGGCAAATTCCATATAGTGTTGAGCTCTATGCAAAATATTGTTTGTGCAATCTTATTTTCATAATAATTATCTGTATATATTTTCTCAAGGATAACTTTTCCACTTTATTATTCATCTCATTACTTTCATAGGCAGCTCTTTCCATGTGGGATTTTTTTCTCAACATTTACTAATATATCGGTGATCCAAAATACTGTGAGTTGTGTTTATTTTTGATAGTGTGGACTTAATATCAAAAGTACATTGAAACATACACTTAGAACTTAAAGAACATCATAATTATAACTTAATAACCTATTATACGTGTGGTTACTCAGCATGACAAGTGACCACAGAGGTAGAGTGTTGTGGGGTGTAGTTTGTTTTAACCACCATAATTGCATTGCTAGTGTGGGAAGTTTTAAGAATATAGGATGTGATTCGATTTTTACTTTCCCATAGGCATGAATATATGACAGTATTACTAAACTTAGTAGGAGCAGACTGGACTTTCTATTTTTTATATTTCCTTTAGCTTCTACTCAATTAGCTCAGAACCTACATTAAGTTTTATTCAACAGTTACTCCATGGGCTTTCATGGGAGTGTTTGTAGCTTGTCCTTCAGCTGCCTGGTGTCAAGTGCAGCAGCTGTGCTGTGGGTAGTGTGGAGACATCCTTCACTGGGGAAGAAATCAGCTCTAATAAATTAATGAGCAGGGACTTTTGGGCAGTGATCTTTCAACTCCATTAAATCCTATGTGCTCTGCCAGGTGACCACAGAATAGGTTGGGTTGGAAAAGACCTTAAAGCCGATCTCATCCCAGCCCCTGCCATGGCAGGGACACCTCCCGCTATCCCAGGTTGCTCCAAGCCCCATCCAGCCTGGCCTTGGACACTTCCAGGGATCCAGGGGCAGCCACAGCTTTTCTGGGCCTCACCTGATCACAATTTGTACCTTATTCCCTTATAGTCCTCTGCTCCTCGCAGAATCACTGTAGCACTGCCGAGCCACCCGCTCGCATGGCACTTTGCCGGGCACTGGGTGTTACAGAGCGCTACGAGGAGCTGCTCGGGGGTCTCGTGGTTGTGAGCGCTGGGGGCTGTGAGGGAAGGGGCCAGTGCTTCACTGGCCGGAGCAGATCGGTCACTGATCGGTCACTGATCTGTCACTGATCGGTCACTGATCGCTCCCTGATCGGTCACTGATCTGTCACTGATCTGTCACTGACCTGTCACTGATCTGTCACTGATCTGTCACTGATCGGTCACTGATCTGTCACTGATCGCTCCCTGATCGGTCACTGATCTGTCACTGATCTGTCACTGACCTGTCACTGATCTGTCACTGATCTGTCACTGATTGGTCACTGATCGGTCACTGATCGGTCACTGATCGGTCACTGATCGCTCCCTGATCGGTCACTGATCTGTCACTGATCGGTCACTGATCTGTCACTGATCTGTCACTGATCTGTCACTGATCGGTCACTGATCGGTCACTGATCGGTCACTGATCGATCCCTGGTCTGTCACTGATCTGTCACTGATCGATCACTGATCTGTCACTGATCTGTCACTGATCGCTCCCTGATCGGTCCCTGATCGGTCCCGGCGCGCTGAGGGGCCGGGGCGCGCGGGCTCCATGGCAACGCGCTCCGCGTCACGTGGGCACCGCGCGCCGCTTCCGGCCGCCCTCTCACCCCAAGATGGCGGCGCCCGTGGGGCCGGTGAAGTTTTGGAAGCCGGGTGAGGGTGTGGGGGTGCGCGGTGTGGGGGTGCGGGGGATGGAGCCCCGCCGCGGGGAGTGCAGCCTGTGGTGAGGGGTGTGGGGGACAGAGCTCCGATCTGCCTGGCCGTGGTGAGGTGTGCCGCGAAAGCCGGCGGCACTGCCCCCCTCGGCTCTTTGGGGTCGCTGGAGCATTTACGGAGAAGGGCAGCAAGGCTCTGAAAGGATTCGAGAACGTGTCTTGTGAGGGGCGGCGGGGGGAGCGGGGTTGGCTTTGTCTCTGGGAGAGGAGGCTCAGGGGTGACCTCTTCGCTCCCTCCAGTCCCTGCCGGGAGGCTGAGCTGAGCTGGGAGCCGGGCTCTTCTGCGGTGTGTGCCGTGAGAGAACCGGGGGAACGGCTCTTCAACCGAGACACCGGACATTCCCATTAGCTGTTATAATTTATTATTTCACCGTTCGGGTGGTCAGGTATAATTTGCCCGGGGAGGTGGTGGAGTCACCATCCCTGAGGGTTTTC
The DNA here is from genome assembly GCF_001522545.3 of Parus major. Classification (NCBI taxonomy): domain Eukaryota; kingdom Metazoa; phylum Chordata; class Aves; order Passeriformes; family Paridae; genus Parus; species Parus major. The sequence goes on from NC_031788.1 coordinate 4,180,023, forward strand.
CAGAGGCGTCTGAATCTGGTGCTGGGCGATGTGGTTTAGGGGTTACAGTGGTGGTGCAGGGTTGATGCTTGGACTGGATGGTCTTGAAGGTCTTTTCCAACCTTGATGATCCAGCGAGGACAGTGGGGAAATGGCTGTCCCCTCTCTGCCAAAGGCAGGGGGTGTTGGTGGCTCCAGCTGGGTGCTGCCCAGTGTGGGGTGGGTGGATTTTGGAGTGGGTGTCTTTCTCTTTGCGGGGGTCTCGAGGGGATGTGGAGTGTGCAGGGAAATCCTGAGGAGTTCTGATGGAGGAGCAAAATCCGAGCTATGGATGGGAATAACTGTGGTTAACACCAGGGAGAGCAGCTCAGTGGAGAAGCATCTTGGAAACAGTCACAGTAGTTGTTGATTTGTGGTAGAACTGCTTGTTAACCTTTTAACAGTGGGAGAAGTGCAAGCAAGGAAATCCTACAAAACAGAGGAATCCTCCTCTTTGGTCTCAGACTTTCCCAGCTGAATCTGCAGCTGGATATGACACATTCTGTTACTGAGATGAGTTTGTGTTTCTAGTTCACTTGCGCGATTCCACAGTTTCAGTTGTCAGTAGTTTTGTGATAATTTGCAGCAGCAATAAATCAAGTTTCAGTTCCTGAGGTAAGTTCAGAGCTGAAGTGAGGGTTATATCCTTTGTTTATTGTTAGGTAATGTTTCAATTGCTTTCACAGGAAACTTGTTTGGTTTTTTTTTAATATGCTGCCACCCATGACTCCTATTTGTATGAAACATTTTTACTGTATTGTGAAACACCAGGCAGAAATGTATTGTTGCAGTTAAGATTCACTCCTGTTGTGTAGGCTCGGAAGGTCCTGGTGTCAGTGTCTCAGAGGAGAGGCAGAGCCCTGCTGAGAGCAGCGCTGTGACCGTCATCTACAACCCTTATGCTTCCCTCTCCATTGAACAGCAAAGGCAAAAGCTGCCTGTTTTTAAGGTACAGAAGTTCTTTTTGACACATTAAATCTGTTGTATGATGTCTGGTTCTTGTGTCTTTTTTTTTTTTTTTTTTTTATAAAGAGCAGTATAAAATCACTTTGCAATATAAATAAGAATTTTATCAGTTTGCTCTCAATTTATTGTCCTGTTTGACAACTGTAACTGTCAGTTCTAAGGGCTTGGTAGATTTATGTTATTTACTATATGCTGTACATGTAATTTGTAGTTTTTAAAGGACTGTTAAGCTTTTGGCAGTGAACTCCATGTAACAAGAAGATATTATGTCTGCCAGATATATAAATATTATAATTTTAATTGTTTTCTTATTTTTGTGCAATCTGTTTTTTATGTTTAAATGTCATCTTCTCTTTCAGCTAAGAAATCACATCCTTTACTTAGTGGAGAACTACCAGACTCTGGTGATTATTGGGGAAACAGGATGCGGGAAATCAACGCAGATTCCACAAGTAAGTGTGTGTTTTGGTTGGTAAAATGAGGTCATCCTCAAGGGATCTTACATGGAATATTGAGCAGAACCAGGTAAAAACACAAAGTGTGAGGAACTAACACCCTGGTGTAACCACAGCATGACCAGTGTCTCTCTTATCCCCCCTGTTGTTTGCAGTACCTGGCTGAAGCTGGCTGGACAGCCGAAGGAAGAGTTGTTGGGGTGACACAGCCTCGGCGGGTCGCTGCTGTTTCAGTGAGTGTCCCCATCTCCCCAGTCCAGGCTTTATCACCTCCAGTTCATCAGCAGGTTTTGCTGAATAGCAGGAATCTGCATGAGCTTCTGAATGAATAGATGTTTCTGCTTATCTTTCTCTAAGAGTTGCTGGTGTTACACACTGAATTCAACCTGATTAGTGGGTCTGGCCAAACGTTCCAACATTCCAGAACTGCAGATGTAGAAGCTTTGAAGTAAAATTGACTGATGTCAGCAGAACTGTGTACAGAAGTTAGGGCTGAGCTGTGATTGACTCAGGACTAGAACTGTGCTTGTGTGACCCTCAACTTCCTTCACAAGGTGAAACAGTGATATAAATCTGTATATAGTTATGCAGCCAGTGGAAGAGGTTGTGTACCTCTTTTTAGCAATTCATAACTAGGTTTTTAATCTTTTTTTCTGTGTTTGTTTGTGTGGGTTTTTTGGTTTCCCCTTGTAAAAATGTCAGGCAGAAAAAGAAACAGTTTTATTGTGAGAAATTCTTGCCTATACATATTATGTCTTGGAGATCATAACAATGTGCTGTGAGGGGGGAAAAGGAGATGCTGAGGGCGACAACTTCTCCTCTCTGGTAGCAGCATACGCAGAAAACATTCCAGTGCTCCTTTGTCTTCACAACTGCTGCCAGGCACTGACTTGGGTGAAGTTTCCGCTGCAGCATTCTATTTATACAGAGAACTGAGGTGCTGTTTTATAACAGCATTTTGCCTGTTCTCTATTATAAAGTAAAAGGTATCTACAACACACCATTATCTACCGGTGTAGAATCCAATATTCTTCAACCAGACCCAGCCTGGTTAAGGGAACAGTCTCTAGCAGTGCTCTGCATCTTGTGCTTTGGGCAGTCTGCCTGCAGTGTCCTCCCTTTTCTCCTTCATAGGGCATCCAGCTGACAGAGCACAAGTTCTACAGGAGATGTTGTGAGTGCTGCAATGACTTCTCACAGCAAACTCACTTCTCTTTTCCCTTTCATGTCTTAGTGCGTCATTTTTAAGCCTAAAATAGAAAGATTATTCCATTCAGGCTTAGAACATGGACTCAGCAGGATTTTTCTTTGAAACTGTTGTTGCAGACTGCATGGGCTGTGGCTGTTACAGGAGATGAGGAATATAACTGATGATTTATTGCTTTGTCTTGAACTGAAAATGACATTTTATTTTAATAGGTGACTTACCTGCTCTCCTGTCTGGAGGAGGGGAGTTGTTAGAAATAAAGAGAGGTAGTTTCAAAGATATAAGGCATAGTTTAGAAATTCCTGAACTTCTGCTTGCATTACCCAGACTGACAATTATCCTGAATTCTTGGGCTGAAGGTAATGGGGTGGTAAGATTCCAACTGAAATCATGAATTCATTGCCTGTAGGTATGGGTTAGAGTGTCGCTCAAATCACTGACAGTAACTTATGGTTGGAATTCTACAGGGACTAATTGATGTATTGTGGAGTTTTATTATGTCTTTAGATGGCTTTGTCGTTTGTGATGACAAAAGTGAAGCGTGCTGAGCTGGTTGTTGCTTATCAGAATCTCTTTTCTCAGGTTGCAGGCCGAGTTGCTGATGAAAGAGGTGCAGTGCTGGGACATGAGGTTGGATACTGTATCCGGTTTGATGACTGCACAGACCCACAGGCTACAAGAATTAAGGTGAAACATGAACACCATGTGGTTACTCTGAAAGGATTAGTTGAAACTCTTCAAGTACTTATGCAAAATTAATGAGAACCTTGTGATGCCCAGTCAAGAGAATAGGTAACATTTCAGTTTCCCAGGTGGGTACCTCAAAATTATGCTTGAAATGGCTTTGGCAATCCAAAACTTAATAACATGAATACCTGTTCTATTCTGATAGTCTGACAAGCTCTGTTTTAAATCTAGAGGACAATTTCAAGGCATGGCCAGCTGTTGGTGCAGCGCTGGTGTGACCTGTGTGTCACTCAGAGTCGTAGGGAAAGGCTGCAATGAATCACAGATTGAAAGTATCCTCCTCTAAAAATAGATTTTGATTAAAATCACAGATAAAACCCAAGATGAGAAGGCTGAGAGATGATTTGGTAGATTAAATAGCAACTTTGCAGCTGTTCTTCAGTGCTATGAGCAATGTTAGTGTTGCTTGTGTTTCTGCAGAAGAGGATTTGCTTTAGTTGTGCTGGAATAGCAGTGATGATGAATGAGACAATTTGCTTTGTGGCTTCTTTTTTCAGAGGTTGATGTTCCTTTTACAGTGAAAGAAATGGAGGTACTTGTTCATTAAATAGAGCTGAATTATTTTTTTTTAAGCATGATTATTCATTTAGAGTTGGAAATGTGGAGGGTTTTACCATCAATTCTTGCATAGTTCAAGACCACAGTTGCAGTCACAGTCTAATTTGGTAGATCATTAAAAAATTAAAGGCAAGGAAACATTCAGGCAAAAGCCTAGAAAATCATCTTTCAAGATCACAGTTAGTTGAGACTATATGATAAGGATTTTTTTACTTTTATTTTTTGCATTCACTTCTAGTTTCTAACTGATGGTATGCTGGTGAGGGAAATGATGGCTGATCCTTTATTAACAAGATACAGGTAAGAAAACATGGAATGAGTGCTTGCTGGAGTGCATTTTGGTAAAAACCTGATTTTTTAAGCTGTTACAAAAGTTGCTTTTATAAATTATTAGTGGCTATTATAAATTAAATACCAAAAAATTGAAAATTATTTTAGAAATCTGATTTCTTTATGTTGTAAAAACATTGTTTTTAGCAACAACATATTTTGTTAGTTGATCATTGTGACACCAAAAGCATCAGGATTTGATGCTGTAGTTTTGAGACAAAAGCTAAGGGGGCCTTATGGAGCCTAAATTGTTTCATTTCCTAATTTTAAATTATTCTTTCTTCCTTATAAAAAAATCAACAACAAATAGGCTTTTCTGATATCCAGAAAACCTATGCAATACAGTAAACACAGACTTGTTTTCTTCTACTCCATTCCAAAAACTAGCCTGAGTAGAGAACAGTGTGTATGTCCCATGTGATGTCATTTTTCAGGTACATTTTTCTCCCTACTTCATTGCTGCAAGTTTTTTTAACTCGCCTAATTCTGTAAGTGGCTGTGAATAGTAATAGCCCAGCATCAGATTTCAGATAATGATGTTTCTAGAAGACATGTAGACACTGATTCTAGTGTCAGTTAATTAATTTCTGAAACCTTTCTGCTTTTTTCACAGTGTCCTCATGCTGGATGAAGCTCATGAAAGGACTCTTTATACAGACATTGCTATTGGCTTACTAAAAAAGGTAATTCTTTCTTAATTCAGTGTAATTCTGTAATTTTAACTTGGTAATTTATTACAATTCTCTGTAACTGTTTTAATTTTCATCCTTTTCATTCAGCCTCTGATCCTGATGGCTGGTAATTGAGGGAGCATGATTGCTGCTTCCTCATTTAGGGAGTGTGATTGCTGCTTCCTCATTTATCCCACAGCCTATTGTACATACCCAGCTATTTACTTTGGTCATCTGACATTCAGGATCCTCTTGTTTCTTCCCCCCGATGCTGAAATCTCTCCTTAGCTGATAGTACCAAAAATGCACTGTTGATCATGTGAAGTGATCTGATAGGGGCTTGTTGCTGACTTTCAACCTGCTAAAGATCTGACTCCCACCAGAAATTAAGAGTAGATTAAAATAACTGACTGAATGCCCTTAAAGTAAATAAATAAAACTCCAGTCATTGGGTCCTTAGACCTGTGGGGTGATATGGATGCTTCATTCATCATCTGTCTTGTAGTTTAAAGTAGTTTTACAGAGAGGTTTCTCTGGGTTCTCTAGGTCTTAGTCCCAGTCTTGCATTTCAGAAAACATTTTTAACTCTGGGTGTTGTTGGTCTCTCTCCCAGGTTCAGAAGAAGCGTGGGGATCTTCGCCTGATTGTGGCTTCAGCCACCTTGGATGCAGAGGTAGAGCTCGGAGATTTGGGCTGAAATGAAGTGACATAGGTGGCAGCTCCACTGCTATTTATGCACAGCTTATCCTCTGTGCTGCTGCTTGAGTGGCTGCAGGAAAAAAAATCTGCTGTAGTTCAGTTGCTCTATTTGGTTTCATGTTCTGTTAGCAAACTGTTTTGGATGTGAGTTTAAATATGAATTTGCTTTTTATGTATTGATATCTTTTTTTACCTTATTTGTATTATTTATAAAAATATTTTCTCATGGCTTAATTTATTAAGAAATGTTGAATTAGCTCAGTTTTGCTGATAGAAATAATCTGAGGCAAAGATAGACCAGTAAAAATAAGTGATAAATGAATAGATTTAATTTCAGTGAGATCTTACTACATCCCTGATTGACTCATGGCCTGTAGACACTTATGTAAACTTGGTAAAAACATCATTAATTTAATTTTGAGTAGGAAAAAAAAGGAACTCTCTTAGAGCCGAGCAGTGTTCCACCCAGCCATGTGTTCTGCTTGTAGCAGCAGCAACAGGAGATGCTGTTTGGGGAGAGCACGTGAGCCTGTGCACCTGCTGTGGGTCTGTTCTCTGAGCTGCCTCAGCATCTGCAGGAGCTGTAGTACAGATTAGTCAGCTCCTTCCTGCTGTTTCCCTTCACTGTGTGTTTATGGGCCTGCTGTTTGTTAATTTGTCTTTGAATCTGCAAGTCTCCAGGACACCATGAGTAATTTTCAGGAGTTTGCCACCTGCTATATAATGAAGTACTTGGTCTAATTCTATCAAACCTGTTAGTTTCATCAAGGGCCTCCCAGTTCTTGTACTGGGGATTTGTGTTTAAAAAAAAAATCCACTCTCAAAAACAGTTTCACATTTACTTTGTCACCTTTGATTCTGTAAACCTCAGCTGTGTCTTCTCAACCTTGTGCTCCCTATGCACAGCCTTTTCAGTCTCTCCTCATATGGCTGCTCTTCCATCTCCTGTATCATGTTCATTCCTCTTCTCCACTTTTCCTAAGTGACAAGTGCTTGTGTTGCTCTGTACTTAATAAGGATGTGGCACTGAAGATGTGAGCACACAGAGATTTCCTTTGGGGACAAGTACCACATGCCATGAATGTTGGTGGTGTGCTGTGCTTTGGTAGTGTTTACACTGCTGTATATTCTGCATTACAACGCAAAATTTTAACTGCCAGAAACCACATTTCAAATAGATGACAGTCAATATGAGTTAATATCAGCAAAATGATTGGTGTGACTGTATAAACATCTTTTTAATACAGAGAGTTGATGGTTATCTCTACAATGCTCATTAAAGTTGAGATGAATTATATGGGTTCTTAAGTTCTGTCTTTTGCTGTTATTTATTGAAAATACTTCATGACAATAAATCTGAATTTATGAAGGTGTCTCACAATACATAAATCAAAAACTTTCATAAATCATGCCTAACTCTGCTTTTACAAAGTGAGATCTTGGTGTTCAGTAAGGGCTGTAAAATTTACTCACTCATCCAAAAATGGATGAGAATATGCAGGCTCTACACAAACCTTTTTGTACCAATTATTTCTAAGTTCTTCTTAGCTTTGACTTCGCTCATGTGATAGATCCAGTTAAAAGTGTCTTTATCTTCTTTTTCCAGTGGTATAAAAATATAATTAATTTTATTTCCCTTTCCAATTTTTACTTCTCAGAGTAATAAACATGCAGCACTATTTGTGCTAAATGCCTGAACCCCAGACAGAATAGAAGGCAACAAAATCAAACTTTCACATTTTTTAATTGGCACTGTCAAACTGATGAGGTAAACATCCACCTAGTAGTAATTTAACTTCTGTGTGACTTTAGGTTTTGCTCTCCATTCCTTGAAATGTCAAACTGAAAGTGTTTCTTTTATTTTAATGTAGAAATTCAGGGATTTCTTTAATCAAAACGATACCGGTGACCCCAGCAAGGACACCAGTGTGATCCTTACTGTCGAGGGGAGGACATTTCCAGTGGACATCTTTTACCTGCAGAGGTGTGTTCCTGTCTGGTCTTGGCAGTAGTGAGACTGTGCAATTGTGCTATTATTTTGTCTAGATTAGAGCTCTGGTGTCCCAAAACTTCTCTGTCCCTGCTGGAGGGGAGGAATCTGTAGCTATTTTTCTGCTCATGTCTCTGCTATTTTCTCTTTCCGTAGCCCTGTTCCTGACTATATAAAATCAACTGTGGAAACTACAATGAAAATTCACCAGATGGAGAATGATGGTGATATACTGGCATTTTTAACTGGCCAGGTATAGACATTAACAATTTTCTTTTTGCTTTACTGTGCTGTATTGTGAGCTTTGCAAAGCTGCCTCAGTCTCCTGAGGCTTTCCTTAGTTGTGCATGCTTTATTCTCAGTAAAGATGACAAGCATTTCTGTATTGATGGGAGCAAAATTAGGCCAGTCCCAAAGATGTGAAGACAATAACATATGGCCTGAATTTATCAAAGCTAGTGATGGATGATAGTTTTTGTCATTTAATGCTGTATTTTCTCAGCCTTGTTTGTGAGTGGAATATTGTGTGGTTTGCTGGTGCAAGTCACACCCTGCTGTTAAATTGACAGTGAGTCATCATTAATAGTTAAGGCAAATGGAATTTCCATTTGTTAGGCTTAACATCTGAAGTATTTGACAGAAAAACAAATTGCCATGAGATCAAAATGCATTGGTCTCTTCTGCTTTATTTATGCTTGTCAGCTCACTTTGCAGCTGGGAAGAGCAAATGGGAGACAACTCATGTCTCCAGTCAGGAGCTACCGTGAAGGGTTTCAATAACATCTTGCATATTTCCAAAAGCAATTCCTCATCCCCTTTATTGATTTAACTTTGGAATAATGAATTTGGTATTTCATGAGGCAGTGTTTCAACATTTTGGTTTCTGTCTTTTAAGAGGAAGAAGCCACAGCTGAGATAAAACATGAAGTTGAGTGAAAGGTGTCAATGCTCTTCCTGTGCCATTCCTGATCCAGGCCCACAGCACTCTGCACTGCCAAAATATTTTGGCCTCCCATTTTGCTCTCATCAGTTAAGAACGACTGGAAAATTAACCTGTTTCCTCCTGAGCTTGGTTCAGTCCTTCCCCTGTGATTTTGCTTGTGTGTTTGTGGTGTGACATTGACTCAAGTAACAGTGAACACAATCACGTATATAAAGCTTTATTTATTAGTAGCAGCAATTTATCTTAAGAATATTACAATATGGAGCGAGCTACACAAAGTGCTGGAGTTTGTACAATTACAGTGGTATTATTTGGTGCAGGTTTTGTGTCTAGGTGACAGGAATGTGCTGTTAAAGTGCAGCCTCTCTCACTGTGTGTCCTGTGCTGCTCTGGCTGCAGGAGGAAGTGGAGACTGTTGTTTCCATGCTCATAGAACAGGCTCGGGCCCTTGCTCGCACTGGGATGAAAAAGCACCTCCGTGTTCTCCCCATGTACGCTGGGCTGCCTTCTCCTGAGCAGCTGAAAGTCTTTGAGAGAGTCCCTCACACTGTCAGGAAGGTGAGCTCTTGTGTCTGTCTCAATTTCCACCACCCAGAAGGGTGTCTGGAGCACACAGCTTGCGTTTATCGGGTTCACATCGTGGGACTATTCCAAATGCTGCTTTGGGGGAGGCTTTTTGCATCTTCCATCAGTGCCTGTCAGCTTTCAAACTGGGAACCAAGAACATGTTCCCTGGCTGCTCTTTTCATCTTTGATTATTCCTAGACATGTCAGTTCCAACTCTTCTGTCTGCCTCATCAACTCTGCCATTTTTAAGTGTCTCCATGAAAGTTTGTATTTGACTTTATTCAGTTGCAGCTTCTTGCACTCTGAACTCCTCTGCTTTTACCTTTTTCTTTCTTTTTGTGGTCTAAATGTCCATGGCTGTTTTCCACCAGTAGTGGAAAAATTAGTGACAGGATGGGTAAGTGCTGTATTTTCATCTAAGGAACAAGTTCAAACTTACATGATTTTAGTGGAAAAAAAACAACTTTGTTTTGACTTCTGCACATCCTGTTTGGACATTTAATGTCACAGAAGTATATAATTGGATGTGATTAGTGCTTTCTGCTTATGCAGAGCCTGTGTTGGGGCTGAAATAAGCTGACAAAACTACACCAAGGTGACTTGTAATTCTTGTACCTGCTGGAGTTTGACAAGTGAGATAGTTCATCTGGCATTGAAGAACATTTCATATAAATACTTCTCTTTGGGGTATGACATTAGTCAGTTAACTTTCAAATTTTACTTTTTAATTTCAGGGCAAATAAGCATTAGATTTTCCACTTTGAGAGCAATTATTTTTTATATTTTAGGGCATACATATATAAGTGAATCCCTGCAGGAATGCTGAATCTGGAGCTCTTAATCAACTCTGTTCCCCTCCTACCCCCCACCTCATTCCAGTGTACAGAGAATAGCTCAGTGTAACTGAGAAGCAGAAGGAAAATATTCTTAGTTTGCTACATGAGAACACTTGACTTACAGTCAGTTAATCTTTTTCTCTGCAAACACTGCCAATGATTTTCTCTGCAAACACTGCCAAGCTCTCCTTTTATGAAGAGAGAATAAATTTGAATAAAAAAGTGATTGTGAAGCTGTGAGAGCTGCTGTGCAAACTGGGCTTATTTCAAGCTGACAACTCCTTCTGCTGCTTGTACCATATCTTTCTGTGCTCCTGAGCGTGTCCTGGGCCGAGATGTCTCACGGGCTGGTGGGGCGCTCACGGGATCCTCTGTGTGCCTGTGGCCGCAGGTGATCGTCGCCACCAACATCGCTGAGACCTCCATCACGGTGCACGGCATCACCTTTGTCATCGACTGCGGCTTTGTGAAGCTGCGTGCCTACAACCCCAAGACAGCCATCGAGTGCCTGGTGGTGGTGCCGGTGTCCAAGGCCTCGGCCAACCAGCGGGCAGGGCGCGCCGGCCGCAGCCGCTCCGGAAAGTGCTACCGCCTCTACACAGGTCAGCAGCTGCTCTCACCTCCTTTCTGTGCACTCTGCTTTTGGTTACACCCTGAGATTCAGGAGAATCAAAACATTGTTCATTCATCAAAAGAAAATTTCCCTTTGCTGTTCCTCTGGCTGGCTTAGAAATAGCTCATTCTTATGTGCTAGGTGTTAGAAACGGAATCATTTTGTGAATCAGAAACACAAATAGGGCAGAGTCAGCAGCTGCAAACATGAAATGTTACTGCAGCTCTTAAAGTGGTGAGCTTGTTAAGAAGTTTGTTCTTTAAGGATTTTGCTTCCTGAGCAGTTTCAGTTTATAGTACTTAGCAGTGGTGCTGTTTTCTCTGACTGAAGTCTTCATAGACCTCACATTTAACAAAAGGGCTCTGACAATCCTTTAGGTAACTCAAAGAAAACTGTGTCTCTTTTTTTCCTAGGAATAGCTGCCAACTCCAAATTCTTCCCTTGAATCAATGACCCTGGCAGTGCACAAAAATTGCTGTTATAAATAAATCTGTTGGCCACCTCTCACTGTCCAGAGAGCTGCAATCAGTGTCTCAGCTGCTTAATGAGAAAAGGCTTTGCAGCTGAACATTCTCACTGCTGATGGGCTTCAGGTCCCCTCTAGTTTTACTGGAGCTCTGAGATGTTGGAGATGAAGCATTTTCCTTTAAAATGTGTGTGTGCTTGCCAGCAGCTGCCATGTTAAACCAAGCCATGATTTGTGCTCTGAATTTATATATATCATGTAAGAATCAGGGGACAATATGTGCTACACAATATCCCAAGCTTTACATAGCTTTGTGAGTGTTTTACTGGGGAAACCATGACTACACTGAAGATATTTTTGTGTGCTCAAGAGTTGGTCTAGGGAGAGCTTTTAAGGGAGGAAAAAATAAAAAAGAGGAAAGTGCACAGAGTGAACAACAGCAGAGAAACAGCACTGTCTTTGTCCTAGGGAAGGTTTGAGGTAGGAAAGGGTTCTGTAGGATATGAAAATAGTTTGTGTGACAATAATATAGAATGTCCTTTTTTTTTTCACTGCAGAGCAGTTGGTTAGTGGAATGTTACAGAGGTTTTATCCTTACATGGGGTATTTTTCCAGACTTGGACTTTATAGTGAACACGATTTTAAAAAGGCATTGTTAAATAAATGGTTTTTCCATCCTTAATCTTTATTTAAAATATATATTTTAGACCTCCATTTGTTTGAGTAGTTAGAAAAATAGTGTTCTTGCATGCTGCTTTGGAACTTTTCCATGTCTCCTTTAAAAAATGCTTTTTTTTGTAGTATTGCACCCTGCCTTTTATTTTCTGACAAAAACATTAAATAGAAGAGAAACAAAACATCTCCAGATTTCTGTGAAGAATTTATAACATTTCAAATTGAAATGTGGGTGGGTGAATTACAGAATCAACTCTGTAGCAAAAAACACTGAAATTCTATTTAAATAAAAGTAATTTAAAATACAGTAATTGGAGAAAGATCATCTTTGCATTAAAGATTGTCTTTCAACACCTGTTAAGTATCCATGTGTGATAATTTAAACCTGGCATGGGTATGATTTTGCCTTGGTGACTGCACAGAATGGGAGTTGAAGCTCAGCTGTTTTTTTCTCCCCCCACAGAGGAGGACTTTGAGAAGCTGCCCAAGTCCACGGTGCCGGAGATGCAGCGCAGTAACCTGGCCCCTGTCATCCTGCAGCTCAAGGCTTTGGGCATCGACAACGTGCTCAGGTTCCCCTTCCTCTCAGTGAGTGCCAGGCTCTAAAGGCTGTCACCTTTCCCTGGGCTGCAGAGAGATCAGGAGATGACTTGGTGATAGCCCACAGAATCATTCACCCTGCTGATCTGGAAAGCTTTGTCCCCTGCCAGGCAGAAAAGTGTGTTCCTGGGAAACAGTAGTGCAAATAATGTGTGTGACAACCTAGAAACAGCCATTCATATTCCAGAGTTTGATGTTAAAATTGCTGAGAAGTCAGGAAAATCTTAAAAAGACAAACTGTGAGGTTCTGTAGAATTGTAACTGTGGTCCCTTTGCACTGAATATAGGAAGAAGGAAGAGTGTGAGAGCTCTTTCTTCATTTTGCAGCAGAGAGTAGGTAGTTAAGGATTCTGCAGAAGAGGATGATCTATGAGCTCATGTTCTATGCTGAACTCATGTTCTATGCTGATAACTTCAATCAATGCACATTTTCTCTTCACAGCCACCCCCTGCACAGTCAATGGTGCAAGCTTTAGAGTTGCTGTATGCTTTAGGAGGTGAGATTTTAATGCTTTATCTTATTTGTAGCAATATCACAGGAGTTGTGAAAAATTTGTAATTCCTATTTGGTGATTGGATGGACATTAATAAAATTTGCATTTGAGAACTGTGCTTTGAGAAAGAAAGAGAAGCATAGCTGTGACAGGTGGAAACTTTTTGTTGGTGGATTTTTAGAGTGTACCTCAGTCTCTTCTGGATTTACTTTCTTTTCTTTCGGTTATTTCAGACAGGTAGGCAAGCAAACAGCAGCAATAGACTTTAAACTAGAATTTAACTATTTTGATTAGGAAAATGAGTATTTTATAGCAGTCTTATCTGTATTTCCTTGCAATTTCATGGGAGGAAACCAGCTATTTGTCTTTGGTAGGAACAGGGCTCTGAGCTGATGAGGGTATTTGTTCCCTGGCAGATCCTGAGTTCCTTCAGTCCTTACAGAGTGGTATGAAGATAAAAATGGAGTTTGGACACTAATTAGACCAGTAGAGGATTTAGACACTAAATTTACCTGCATCCACTTAGATAAATTGTTACATACCTCAGACTTGGTGTGGTGGTCTTTCATTTCATGTTACTGTGCCAGCAGTGGAAACAAGTAACACTTTCATATATAAACAAAGTTGTAAGCAAAGTTTTGAGTGTAATGACCCAGAATTTATCAAGGCTGATAGAATTACAACTTTGTTCCTCAGTGGGACTTTGAAAAGCACAGTGTGAGTGTTGTAAATTATCCTGTTAACACGTTGCAGTCATTATCTGATCTTGCTGTGTGTGTGCTGGAACTCTGCCTAAGCATTGTGAGTCAAATGTGATGCCTGAATTCGGGAGAGCTCAGTCCCTGGAGGCTGTGCATGAAACACCACAGAAAGTGTGATAGTTTTCAAACTGCCTCCTTGCTATGATTTTGAAGGTTTGATTGACAAAGGTTATTAAGAGCTAATTTATTTACATTTTTTAAAATGAATTCCAGTCTGTTCTCTGCTCTGGATGCAGGCTGGGCTGTGGCTGAAAGGCTACACCTGCTGCAGTGTAATGCTTTTCATGTTTGTGCTGTTGGTCCTGCAGCTGAGGCAAAGTTCAAACCCACAGCCAGTCAAACTGTTCTGATTCTATTAGCTGTGATTACAGGATACAACCACTAACAAAAACCCCTGATCATCCCTAAAACCAGCACATTTTCTCCTGGATGAACTGGAACTCTCTTTCCCAAGGCAGTGTGTGTGTTTCAGTGCACAGCTTGCTGGCTTTTCATGCTTTTAAATGCCTGCCACTTGCAAAGACTCTGCTCTAATTTCACTATTGAACTTGCCAGTTATGGACAAGTCAACAGATACACACAAACTTGTGATGAAAAGATTAGTCTGACAGATCTTGAGAGCATAATTAAAACTACTTTTTGACTATTTAGCTACTTGAAAAGAGTTTACTTTTTTAAAATTCTGTTCTCTGTGTTACTAATCACAGCTTTTTCTCCTGTTCAGCAGAGTTTGAACAACACTGTTGGCATATGGTTTAGTTTTAGGTGCTTCTGTGAGGAGCAGGGACTTGGACTTGAGCCTTGTGGGTGGGTCCCTTCCAACTTGAGACAGTCTTTGTTTCTAAGTGTGTTCATTCTGGTTTGATTCATTGTGCTGCTGTTGGATACTTTTAACACTCAGATCACACTGTAGTAATATGTTTTTATATACAGTTTTCATTTCCTTTTTGTGTGGTGAGTGGGATGCCTGCAGCCTAATTTTGTTTATAGGAAGAACTGTTAGATTGTTGGGTTTTTTTGACAGCTATTTAATCTTTTTGAATGCAACAAACTAAACAAAACAGAAACTTGTTGTGAGGCCAAGTAATCAAAACTAAGCTCTGTTTGACTTTAGCTCCTTGTTGTAGCTAATTCAGAGTTGACAATGTTTGCTCCATAATGTAAACATGAAGCAGCATAAAGGAAATTGTGTACATTTTGGAAGCTTCCAGAGGTTTGTGGCTGCTTTCAGACCACTCACAGATGCTGTGCTGTAACTTGTGGCAGTCTGCTCTATTTTTATTCTCATGGAGCTGTATCTCTGCTTGGCCAGGATTTTGCCTGTGCTGGTTGGGTTCCATCTCACAAAGGAGAGTTTCACTTAAGGCACTTGGTTCTTGGCAACCTCTGCAAGCTTGGAACAAGGACTTTCACAGTGGCTCAGGAACGTGTTGCAAGGATGAATTCACAGCCAAAACCACCCTAGGGAAACAGAGAGGAGAGTTCAGTAAACTCACTGATTAGCTGGGTGATGTTCTGGCAGAAGCATTCTGCTCATGTAACTTCAAAGAGCTCTTGTTCTCTTGGCTGCATAGCTTTGTAGCAGAACAGACAAGTGCTGATCTTGGTGTTTCAGATGGAAATATGTGTGATACATGGATTCACTCTTCAGTTTTTGCTGAAGTTTAAGGCGAAGTTAAATTTTAGGTGGATTATTACAAAGATTTTATACAAGGTGCAGAGGTGGAGCTGCCCAAGCATTTGCAGGTGCAGTGAGGATTCAGTTTCTCTTACGTGAGTAGGAGCACGGATTTCATCACTGGCATTGCAGTTGCATGCACAAAGGCAGTTTGGGGTCAGGCCCTGTTGTGCCAGTGTGGTGCCAACTCGTGCAGGGCAGATGTTCCTAAGGCTGAGATAGCTGTGTTGAATAAACACATCACTGTTTGTGGAGGGGTTATTTTTACAGTGGTGCAAACTGATTTACATCAGAGTATCTCTCCTCAGCCTTCTCCTTTGATGCCCTTTTGAGAGTCTGAGTTGTCAGTTGGAGTTTATTGGTTTTAAGCATAATTTAAGAGGTAAATAAGTAGGCAAAAAGGGCTTTATTTTTACTGTTGTTTCAGGTCTTTGTTGAAGATTTCTTTGTATGTTGTCACCTATCAGAAACAACCACTCTACCTAAGTTTAGAAAGGATAGTTTTAATCCCTCAGCCTGTCACATACTGGTGGTTGTTACATAAAACATTTTAGTGTCATGGTACTTGAATAATCTCTCCTGAGCACATTTAATTAAAATCTTTGTAATATCTTTTTCTAGGATCTTTAATTTCCTGAATATATGTGGATTCAGTGGTTGCTTTCACGATTATTTGAAGGAAGCTTTCACCTATTCCAAACTAGTGTCCATTGCAGGCTATATTCAAGCTTATTACTACAAATAGATCTGTGCACAACCCATATATAGATCATGCAAAATTGTATTGACATTTTTAGGATGCAAAGGATTTTGGATTGATGCACTTGTAGAAAGTGGTTCATAAATATATGGAAATTTCTCTTTTATCCTACTTAGGAATGCAGTTGTCTTTCTGTAGATGAAAACCTATCTAAGCTATTAGTTGTGGTAAACTTAAACTTCTCATATGGCACTAGTCAGATGAAAGCTGTCATACCTTAATTTTTGCAGGTGCTGTGACTTTGTGTTTGAATATATTAGTTCAGTTGCACAAAATCTGCCTTTGGTACCTGTTTCTAAGGAAAACACCGTGACATTATGTGAAAAGCCTGGTAGGTTTTGTTGGACAGTGCAGGGATGTGTGAGTGAATTAATACATTGTCATGAGTTGATAGCATATCAAATAATAAACACTGGCTGGAGGAATCTGTGGATTCAGATATGCTGACATGAGTTATAGGAGATCTCATTCCTTGACCTGATTTGTGGTTTTGCTTCTCTCTGTGAAACAGAGCTGCAGTGCAGCTGTGGCTTTGTTACCACCACACAGTCTGACAAATAATGTGTTCATATCATATCAGAGCCATGGTTGTGTTTCCTCAGGCTGCTTTGCTGTGCTTGGTTATGCAACCTGCAGTGTCCCAAAGTCCTGTTACTGGGCTCTCACTCACCCCTGCTTGTGTAGCCTTTCTCTTGTGCTTTACCTCTTTGTCATACCTCATACAGCTTGGCCTCTTGAAGTTTTCTCTTTCAATTCTTACTGTTTTTTTAATTATTATTTTTGTTCCATGTGTATTGTATTTTTTTAATTCTATGTCCTCTTGCAGAGGTTTTTCCACTTAAATCTTTCCCTGAAATCTCAGCACAGAGCTCAGACTATGACCTGGTGCTTTGCATTGGTCAGCCTTGCTGCAGGGTTTGACTGGAAGAGCCAAACCTCTAAAATGGTAAATGTGCAGGGTTGCTCAGGAAGAGCATCACAGATCCAGCTTCCAGGCCTTCCTCCTGTGCCATCCCCAGGAAAAGGCTACAGCTGGAACATAACTGGCAGTTCAGTGGTTGATACACAAAGCACACTAAACTTCTATCAGAAAACTTTCATCAGCTGTGCATCTCTTGTTTAAATAATAATAAATTCTTTTTCTCCATGACCTAAGCTTAGAACAATGACACCCTACCATCAGCAGAGCTTCCTGTTTCTGTAATAATGCCTGTTCCATGTTTATTCCCATTTTCATTCTCATCTGCTTTACATCCCCATGAACAAAGATGTTACTAAATATTTAAAAAGGGGATCAGAGGTGTAACAGCTAATGTCCCCTCTGGCCATGGCATTGACTTGGACTGCAGGTTTTTTAAATTATTGAAAGTAACAGTAAAACTTGGTCAAAATTAAAAAACTTGTGTGTTCAAGTATTTTTAAAAAAGAAAATTCTGGTGTCCCATGGGAGAGTGAATGGATATCATGGATTTCCTGTAGGCTTAGTGTACATTCAGCACCTCAAAGGTGCATTTGCTATATTTTAGCTAATTTTGTTTAGGTAATTTTGCTCTTTGGTGCAGTTGAAGTCTAAAAGAAGTTTTGCTGTGCTGTTTTGCCTGTGTCCCAGCTACATTTCTTAATGTGCTGCAGGTCTGGATATGCACTGCCGATTAACAGAGCCTCTGGGAATGAGAATAGCAGAGTTTCCTTTGAATCCTATGTTTGCAAAGATGCTTCTGGAATCAGGTAGGAGAAAAAAGATCAGAGTTTCTTCACAGTCATGTAATTGTAATGTATTGTTAGACATTTGTTAAACTCAAGCCATACTTCATCTTGGTGTGGTCTGCAGTGGAAAGAATTGGTTAAAATCTCTATTAAATAATTAGTGTAAGACATTTTACAGTTTAATAAATCTAACATTTGCCTCTTAAGTTTTTCACTGAAAACGTTCACTCCTAAAAAAGTACAGGAGTTTATGTATTTATGTTTTAAATACTATAAAAACATACTCTGCTTATTTTTCATTTTATTCTCTATGGGGGTAAATTGAATGGAAGATTTCCTTTATTGAATTTCTCCATTTACTTTTCAGGAAATTTTGGCTGCTCCCAAGAGATTTTGACAATTGCTGCCATGATGCAGATTCAAAACATCTTTGTGATCCCTCCAAATCAAAAAAACCAGGCTGTAAGTTCAGTTGTGTCTCCTTTTCTGTTTGTTGGGTCCACATTTCTGGACTTCTGGCAAGTATTTTACTGGTGCCTATTACAGACTTCAACTTTGTGTGAAAATAAAATAAGGTCTTGAATTGTGTCTGTTTGTTGTAGGTGAAAAAATAAACCAAATAACAGGGGAACCTTGGAGTCTTTTAGTAGTGCTAAAAACCTCCTTCTGAGGGCCAGAAACATGAAAGGTTATGAACCAATATTGGTCAGTGTAAGGGTTTGCAAAAAAATCCCCCAAAACCTTCCCACACACCACTTCCTTTTGAGATGAACAAAACAGAAAGGATGCAGCAAATTCTTAACAGGTAGCAGGAGCCTGATTTTAACGAATGGAGATTCTTTATCTGCTCATTTTTCTAATTTCAGTTTTGGAAGTGCTCCTGAGTATAGGGGGGCTAGTAAAGTATGGCTGTTGCTCAGAGGAGCTGCCCTAGATGGTAAGAATTTTAACAGTCCCCAGGAAATACAGAGCTGAAGGGAACTGGGCATGTCAGACATGATTTCAGCAAAAAAATCAATCTGCCTGTAAAATGATATTTCTTGTTCTGCAGGCCAGGCAGCACAGAAAGTTTGCTGTGGAGGAAGGTGATCATCTGACCATGCTGAATGTTTATGAAGCCTTTGTCAAAGTAAGTCAGTTCAAGTGGATGTGGATTTGCAGGAATGGGAGAAACTTGAGGTTCTCACTTGTGAATCTGGAAGTTCTGGATACAAAAAGTCCTCAAAGCCGAGGACTTATCAAGCCTATCAAGGGATAATTGTACATTAAAAGACTCTGTGGTCACCATTTGCCACAGACCTTCCACAGTTCCTCTGAACAGGGAGTAAAGGAGAATTTTGTTGGGGTACAGCATGGAAATCTTATGGGTAGGCAGCTGTGTTTTCAAGGAGACAGGGATTTTGTCTTGGGGCTTGGGGAAAACAAATGTCCAAATTTCCAATGAAATTGATATTTTCTCATGTTTTACTGATGATGATTTGCATTTAAATCTAGCAGTCTTTTTCCTGGTGTTAAATTAACTCATTAATCATCATACCCTGTTTTTCATTGACCTTATATTTTTGCCCTGAGGTCTGACACCAACCTTAGTACTGCTCTGTAAGCTGAGGTTTATTTAATAGTTTTGAAGTTGCTATTCCTCTTTGGGAGAAGTATATTTTGCTGGTATAAAACACTTCCATAGTAGAATACTCGCAGCAGTGCTGAGTTGAAGCAGTATAACCACCCAAGTGTTTAAACATGACTTTTTTCCCCAGCCCCAAAGCAGCCAGGCAGGCACCAAGTCAAATGTTGCCCTTCACATTTTGTATCTGTGTAATTCTCTTAGAAACAGTCAGATACAAAAGCTCTTGGAGGGAGTGCTGGTTTGTGGAGAAGCAGCTCTTTGCAGAGAGAAGACCAATGAAAGCAGCACTGAACAGGTTGTTTGCATTTTGAGGTTGAAAACAGATGAGTTTATGATCTGAGAGAATTAAATGGAATGACTGGTCCTCTTCTCTTTCACCACATATGAAGAAATGAAGCAGATCTGTTTGAAAATACCCCATAGCACTTGATTTCTTGCTATTTACAAGTTTGAGACATGTTTTTTAGTTATTAGTGCTACACACCCTTGTTAGCTGCTCTGCAAATAGGTAATTTTCAGGGAAAACAACAATACATGTGTTGTAAGAGACCAGAATTGAAACAGAACAAGGCTATCCAAAAGAGATTGGATTTGCTTTGCTGATGGTATCTCATTGAGATTTTTTTCACTTCTCACTGTACAGCACAGCAAGAGCTCCCAGTGGTGTCAGGATCACTTTCTGAACTATAAAGGGCTTGTGAGAGCATCTGTTGTAAGAGAGCAGCTGAAAAAACTTCTCGTCCGCTTTAAAGTGCCAAAGAAGTCCAGTGAAGGTGATACTTTTTTTAAGCTCTTGTCTAATACATAATGAAGGTAGTTTCCAAACTGTCAGTCTGCTCCCTGCTTTTCTTGTAACCTTTGGAGTATTTTTATCTTGACCTCAAAATAACGTTAATTTAGATCAGATTTTTTTCCTTAAAATGGCTGCAGAAGAGTACTTCAGCCTATTTGTACAATTAAATTTTAGTCCAATCTTCATTAGTTGAGATTTCCAGCAAAGGTTACAACCACTGATTATCTACTGAATGGACAGATTTTCCAAAAGACTCATAAATAGGTCACCCTGTTCCCTCTTTGTCTTTTTGAAAAGGCAGTTTTTGTTCAAAGTGCTGTTCAGTCTTTGGGATGTGATTTCCAGCTGTGCTGTGTGTGCACGGGTGCCAGGACTGGTTCGTAGCATTTGTCTCTACCTGCTCTGAAAAATCATCCTTCAATGCTCAGCTGTCACACTGGGCTGCTTCAGGGACTGTGAAACTTCATGGAGACACAGGTGATAACATTCATTTTTTAGGCAGCAATTTTTGCTTTGCTGTGAAATTGAAGTCAAAAGGAATTTCAGGGTTTGTCTGCTCTTCTGCCTTTGCTATCAAAGCCTGATGCACTCTGAAAAGTTGTTCGAGATGATTAAGTGGTATTTTAGGGATTTTTGCCATTCCAGTGATTCATCTTACAGAACAATTCTTCTTTCCAGGTGATCCAGATCCTGTTTTGAGGTGCATAGTTTCTGGATTCTTCGCTAATGCAGCTAAATTCCACTCCACAGGAGCTTACAGGTGACTATATACAGTTTCACTGCAACTCGTGCTTGGCTGGAAATCTCCTCTGATGAATAAATTTAATCAACGAGCAGATGTTTCTCCTAATTTGCAATTAGGAACATGTGGCAATCAATACAGTAAATATTTGAAGTTCTGTATTTGCAAACTGCCTCGATGTTTATCTCTTCTCTTTGGCAAATACAGCTAAAATTATTAATAGTGGGATGCTGCTGCTAGTAGTCATTAGATTGCTTTAAGTTAAGCAAGTACAGCTGTAGAGCAGTAGTGTAGCACTCCCAGAGCACTGAGTAAAAGCCTGAACTGCTACTTTTTCATTTAATGTAGATAAAACTCTTTAAGGACATCAAATTATCGATTGTTCATTTGGCCAACATTTTCACGGTTTCATCTGTTCATTAAATGCAAATGTTGTTAATTTACTACAGCCCTTTTATTAAACATTCATACTGGGGCAGAAAGGAACCAAATGTTAAGCAGTAAAGGGAGGCACAGTCTGAAATTGTATCTTGCTTTCAAGGACTATCCGTGATGACCACGAGCTTCATATCCACCCCAGCTCAGTGCTGTATGCAGAGAAACCTCCACGCTGGTAAGTTAGAGCTGCTTTCTCTTTGGGCATTGTTTAAGGGATTTGCAGCATCCAAGTTGAATTGCTTCTCTCCATTAGTGTACAAGATGTACAATAGATGTACAAGGTCATAGCTCCCACAGGGGGAATCCAAATGGCATTTCCTTTACAGCATTTTGTAGGGAGTATCTAAATAAATGGGGGAAATAGAGTGATGTTTAACTGTCAAAGAAACCTGCAGAGGTTGGAAAGCTGAGCCGGGTGTCCCTGTTTAGTGGGCACCACATCTTGCACTGCAGATTGTTCTCCAACTAATCTCTGTACCTAAGCAGAGCTAGGGTTAAGTTACTTTTATTAAGTGTTTTATTAATGTTAAGGAAATATCCTGTCAAACAGGTGCTGCAGAAATGGCAAATGGATTACAGGGAAAGGGCTTACACATTAAATGCATGATGTGAAAAGTTACAGCTGTCCAGCAGGTTGAGGAGAGAACTGGCTGTACTTCCCATGAGTTGGGATATGATCACTCCATTTTCAGGTCAAAGATCCTCAGATAACAAACAGAAATGTGTGTCAGACTCTCTCAGGTCAGCATGATCAACCTGAAGTATTTGAACTTTGATTCTTCACTGCCTGCTGCTGAGACTTAGAAGGATAAGCTTGGCCTGCTGTCATGGCATCCTGTCACACAGGAGTTTAACTTTGTCAGCAACCTGAATTTCAGTGCTACTGCAGTCTGGGCAACCATCCTCCACTGAGGGCTTCAGTTCTCTCTCTATCCACAGGTGTATAGGAAATGTGTTTTCATTCTGGCTTGTTTTCCTCTGATTTATTTTTAGTTGTGTTAGTTGCCATGTCTAAGGATGCATTTGGCAAAGACAATTTTGGACTCTCCTCTTTGCTTTTGAGACCTAAATACTAATTTATGAGAAACCACATACCTCAGGTGTTTGCAGCTCTGCTGTGTGTAGAAGGCAGATGATTGTGACTTGAGGATTTGGTAACTGTCCCTTCAGTGCAAGGGTTTCCACATCCTTGGGGGAAGTGACCTTACCTACTGAAGGTGACCTCAGAAATAGATTGTCCATGCTGGTAACCTGACTGTGCTGGCAGTAGGGATGAGTCCACATGGCTGGGTGTTCCTAAATGTCTTCCCAGGAGATGTTCTGGCAGGAGTTAAATTGGATTTCTTCCTCTGATGCTTATCTCACTTGTCTGCAGACTGGCGCCATGGATAGTCCTGCTGGGTTTGTGCCCTCCTTGTTGTGGGTGCAGGGTTTTGGTGCTTTGGACATCTTTCCTTATGATACCACAGAGTAATTCATATTCTGTCTTCCAAAGCATCAGAGTCCCCTTTGACCATATTATAAGAAACATTCTTTCATGTATCCTTGCGCCCACTGGGCTGGTAGAATGTGAGGTTGTTTTCATGGCAATCTAAAGATTTTCTTCATGTGGAGAACTGTGACCAGCCAGAGGCAAAGAGGCAAGAGGCTGAATTACAGCTTAGAGACTCCCTTGTCACTCTGTAAGTGCCACCTCTGGCAGCATGTATGTGAAACTGTGTCTAAACATGCCGTTAATCAGCTCTCCCTCATTGCTTGACAGCAAACACTATTCATTTTTGTCTCCTTCCTCCCAGGGTAGTTTACAATGAAGTCATACAGACTGCTAAATACTACATGAGAGATGTGACAGCTGTTGAATCCTCCTGGCTCTTGGAACTGGCACCTCACTTTTACCAGCAAGGAACGGTACGGAATCGGCATAAAGGCCAAACGGTACCATTGCTGCACCAGCAGCTCTTGTATCTGAACTTTCTAAGGCTTTGTGTTTTGCTGTGGTCTCATAGGACAGAAATTAAGTTGGCTCTGTTCATTGTAGTGGTTTTAATATAAATGAAGATGATAATAAGTTGATGCATGAAATGTTTTTCCCTATTATCCAGCCAGTGGATCTCAGAGTTACAAAATGAAAATCGTTTGCTGGTAAAGTTACATTTACCATCACATCACCTTGGGAAATGAAGCTTTCTATATTCCATACAGGCACTTGGTGACATTTCCCTGAGAAGCACTGTAGGTAGGCAGTGGTCACACTTTGCATAATAATTTTAGAAGAGTCTTTGCATGCTTTGCAAATGGTTGTGAAAATCCTGAGTCTTTTTTTTGGGCATTAATTACGTTTACTGCAGAAAAATCAGTTCTAATCTGTTCAAATGTGAAATGGCAAAAAACAGCTGCTGTTTGTGCAAACCTTTATTGCAAATTGCTGTGTGTGATACAAATACCATTTATTTAAAAGCATCTTTTAATGGTTGTCACCAACCTTTATTGACTGTCCCATATGAATCTGTTGATCCAGACTTATTCACTGGTCATTCTCAGAGCTGAATTGGTATGAAAATTATCTAAATGTTAGTTTAGCTGTTGATACCACATAGCCTATAAATACTCTACAGATTACCAAATGGATCTTGTATTTGAATTTCTCATGGGACAATAATATCTACTGAGCTTTATATTTTAGATTAATGAAGTATTTCCAAAATCTGAGTGTAAAAATGCATTTGCATGTCATACCTATGAAAAAGGTGGTCTGTTTCTAATTTATACATCTGCTTCACTGTTTGACTTCTTGGAGAATCTGATGTTTATTTTCTTTCAATTCCTTGGGGTTTTGTCAAAAGGGTGCATGGAGCACCTTAGGACACCTGTGGTTATGGTTCCCAACAATTTGGCATCTGTTCATGTGATTGACTTGAGAGAGGATTTTTTTATGCTCATCTTAGATAATTCATCTCAATTATCCAGACAGCTCCCATCTATAAATGGATTTACTAAGTAGCTGAGTATTTTCTGCCTTTTTGCTATAAAACATTTGACAAAGGCAGTGATGCCCTGTGGGGCAGAGCCTTGAGCCTTCAGCTGCTGGAGATGATCTGGAGACGTGGTGTAAAAAGGAGCTGAGCCAGTGTTGTATCAAATCTGTTCCTGCAATAATTAGTCCTTTGACTCACATATTTACAGTTGTCACTTAATGTCCATTTAGCAGCCCACACCCACACAAAATGCTGCTGTGACCTCTCCATGGGCTGAAGTTTGGGAGGTTTTCCTTTAGGTAGGGGTGGTAGCAAAGAGGACTTGTCTTGAATTATGTGGCCTCCCTGACTGAGAGAACGTGTTTTTCAGGGTAGTGCTACTACTGCTGTGGATATTCTATGAAATTACATCAAAACCTAATCTTTACCATTGATATCCTTTTGATTTGATCAAGTGAAGTCCATTTGCAGTATGACCTAATCATTGCTTTCATCCTAAAATAAATGGTAGCTCTCAAGGATGGTGCTGGTTTTGAGAAAAATTCTCTCTTCCAGGATATTTGGTTATCCATATCAGCTAAAAGCCTCGGGTGTCCTTATAAAATGTTTGAAAATTAGAAATATTTCTCTTTGAGTCATGCATGTAAAATTTGAATAAGAACTATTGCAGATCACACAGGTT
The DNA here is from genome assembly GCF_001522545.3 of Parus major. Classification (NCBI taxonomy): domain Eukaryota; kingdom Metazoa; phylum Chordata; class Aves; order Passeriformes; family Paridae; genus Parus; species Parus major. Next base: position 4,205,021 of record NC_031788.1, read on the forward strand.
TATGTTAATTTATTGATATCCTTTTCTACTGAAGGATACATCTTTGTGGTAGGAAGGAAAGGTTTTATTCCTTTGTGAAGTTAAAAACAAACACTGAATTTACTGAGTTAAAAACAAATACCACTGAATAGGACTCTGTGTTAAAAAATGTTCTTCTACAGCTTGATCTTGGTTAGTTATTTCTCATTCCAAGTTGCAGAGCTCTTTTCATATTTCATTCCACATTTATAGGTCTTTAAGGGCACAGAGGTTCCAAAGATCCAGTGCAACTTCAGGATTAATACAGTTGTTAAAATCTTGTCCTTTGCATACATTCTCCTGGTGTTTTTTGCAGATGTATTACTGGGAGCACATTCTTCTGTACATTTTTACACCTGGAAAATGGCTTCTAGTGGGAAATTGTTCCTATCCTTGCAGCTACTACAGAAGAACTAGGAAATATTTTATTACAAAGCAGAATATCACTTTGGGGTACATGTGGGATTTTATTTAATGGGTTTATTTCAGTTGTGTCAGTAACAAGCAGAGCTTGGATGGATGTGGATATTTGTGTTAGAATTTATTTAAATTGTGATTAAGGATAGAAAGCATTGTAGTTGATTTTTTTTCCTAATTTTGATGTATCTGCTAAGCAGTTTTTTTGTTCTTTCCTTTTCTTGCAGCATCTTTCCTTGAAAGCAAAAAGGGCTAAAGTAGATGACCACTGACATGACTTCAGTTGTTGTGACATCAGAAGCAGAACCTCAGTGGTTTCTGGCTACAGTCCATTCAGCAGTCAGCTCATTAGCAATTTGATCTTCCATCAACCTAAATGTTTAAATGCCTGCCAGGATCTGTAGGGGTTTATGCATGACCAGTACACTGTAAACCTAGAGCTTGCATTGTGGACATTTTAATCTTTGCCTACTTGACCTCTGTTGTTAATCTGGGCATGTTGCTCCTTTTAAATAGGTAGAAAAACAACTTAAAAAGTAAGAGGACATACAGGACCACAAAAAAACCTGAAACCTTCAAGAAAGAAACCGATTTCCTGGAATGGTACTGCCTTATGAGCGTGGGGAGTAGGGTACCCTGCCTCCTGTCACCCAGAGCACTGTGACTTACACCGGCCAAACTGAGCCTGGCTCCTGCCAGCAGGAGCTCAGGGCAATCAACTACCCCTTGAAATGCAAGGTGCTGCCATGGAAACATTGAGTTCGTGTTGGACCATCCCAAACTGGTGCAGCTTGTGCTCCCAAGCAGTAAAAGTGTCCTGCCTGAGGCTGAGCTGGCCTGGCTCACTGTGCTGAGCAGTCCCTGGGTGCTGCACGTGGGAGTTGCTGTTTGGGGAGGGGGAGAAAGAGCAGCTCAGTATTTTTAAGATGGATTAATTTTCTGCTCAATCAGGGGACTAAAGATGAATGTTCACAATCAATCAAGTTCACAGACGGGGCTTTACTTTTCTTTTTTAACCTATGAGAGAAAAAATGTTAACCTTCCACTGGCTGGAAATACCAGTAAATGTTATCTGGAGAATATTATGGAACTCTGTTTTTTAGCCTTTGTTGATCAGCAAAGAAGGAGATGTTCTATACTTTCCTATTAGGAACACAGTCCTTTATATTTCTTTTATTACAAATCTGTTCTTTACTGCTTGGGACTCGTTTTCCTCTGGTATTGAAAAGGATGCCCCTGAATTAAAGTTGCTGCTTTAATTGGGAGTCCATGGCTACTTTTCAGTAAGGAATTATGCTTGTTTGTGTTTTAACAAGATAGTTTGGATGTATTATTTATTTCCATTTTCCATTTTTACCTATGGATATTTATTTTAGAAAGACATTGCTTGAAAATTTTATTTTTGTAATTCAACTGATTTGATGAATGTGGTTTTTTTTTGCATATTAACTGTTTTATTTTCCTCTTAAAAAAAAGGGATGTAAATAGGCAAAAATTTCTACATAGAACAAATGCCTTCCTCATCACAGGACTGCCTTGAAAACTTTCTTGAGAGCTTCTTTACCGTGTCCCTTCCAAATACCTGCAGAGAGAACACGTGGTGCCACGTGCACTGTGTGGTCTCCTCAGTGTGTCTGTCCTGACTGCCAGCACAAACACATGTACCAGTCTCCAGGAATGGCACCAGCAGCATGAAAACTGTGTCACCTTCGTGTTGTCCCTGTGACCCTCACCTTTGTATTACTCTCTTAGACTGGAAGCTCCTCGGGGCAGGGACTGTCTCCTAGCCAGAGCTGAGAGCAGTGTTGGAACTCACTAAAAAGATTCAATTTGCAGGTTTTTTTTCTCTTAAAGGATGGGAGAAAGAATTGATTATGAGAACTTGTCAATTGTCTGTGTTTCTCTGTCCTCTGGAAGTATTCTTAAGAAAAATAAAACTGTTGAATTGAGGCAGCTTGGGAGTGCATCA